>NW_020862285.1:0-22700 GCF_003713205.1 Coffea eugenioides | reverse complement strand
GAGTGTGATTGAACTTCCTCCTACACTTAATGAAGCTTAAGTTGTGCTTAGTGGTAGCTAAAGTGATGAATTGTGGTTTATTTCTTGGTTTGAGATGAATTGGTGAAGTTTTCAATTTATTGATGAATTTTCTGGTTTAATAAGAATGTGATGTTGTGGTTACCTTTGATGATGGGAATTGATGTTTAAGGACTCTAGTAGGTGTCTATGATAGATAATTGTAATCAATTTTGGGTTTGGAAGGAATTTGAGAAAGTTAGGGTTTTATATCCCCAATTCTGTCCGGTTTTGTATCTCATGGTTAGGGGCCGAATTGGCCTTGGCTCAAAACATAAAAGTTGTAGGTATTTATGTTTTAAGGGTGCCTGTAAAAGTTCAGGTCACTTGGAGTAGTGTAGAATGAGATAAGCCGAAATTACTATTGCTGTTCTGGGTTCATCAGGATGTTAGAACTGCGTCTGAAATGGGTTGTTTTGACTGGAATTGTTTTGGATTTGGGTGTTGAGGTCTTCTGATGAAATGTAGCTTGATGAACTAGCTACCATATGCCATTAGAATTTCTGTATTTGGACCTGTTTAGACTGAGTTGTACTGATTACAGCATAGTGTAATTTGTAAACCTGCAATTACGGTTCTGGTTTGGTATTTGGCATATATGACTTAGTTGTGCTGGGATTTGGACTGAGTGACCTTCTACATTGTTGTAACCCTGGTTCTTAGCCTTTCGAATGGTGGGTTTCTTGCACCTTCATCGACCATCAGTCAGCGCCTTTGGTACCCATTACCTGGGGCAAAATGACGTCAAACTATTTTCCTGGTTTTTGAAGCTTAAATTTCATTTCGCGGACTTTTCTAGCTTGACTTTGTAGCTAGTACTACTTGGAGCTTGCTGAATGGCTACTTGGCATGACTTGTTAGTGTTGTGCTGTCTTTGGTTTGAATGACAGGAAATAATGAAGGGCCATGAATGATGGAAAAAGTTTAAACAATTCAGGGGAGTGCTGTCCGAACTTTGAAGGGATTTGTTTGCATTGAGTTTGTGATCTAAGACTTGGATTTGAGCAAGGCAATGTTATATGATGGATGATTTCTGAGCCATGGAGGTGAGTGACCTCAAACTATTTCTAAAGTTATTTATGAACCGTTTCCTGCATTATTTACTTTTGAACTGTTTCCAAAGTTACTTTTGAACCGTTTTCTTGCATTATTTACCTTTAAACTGTTTCCAAAGTTACTTTTGAACTGTTTTCTTGCATATCATGCGTGCTTATATGAGAGCGTTCCTTGTTTGATATATTTCCTTGACTAATTGGCTTGTTATTATGGATTGATAATGTATTAAGTGCTTTCAATGATTGTTAAAACGAGTTTTCTGGTCGAGTGTGTGCATTATCGCACTCAACCTAAATAAATGTGAAATTTTCATGATTAATGATTAAATGCTACTTGCGCATGAATGTAAGCCTTTTTGGGCTGAACTGGCCATTGCCTCTTGTTACCGGTCGTCTCGAGCCAGAAGCGGACTCGGTCGGGCGATTAGGGACCAGGGTGAACGTTTGGTATACTCGAGTATTACCTTTGTAGGTTGGTAGAGGTTGGTGGAAAATGATGCAATTTCAAATGAGAAAAAAGAAAAGGAAATGACAGGAGAACGAACGTATCTTTTTCATGAATGTTACCATCGCTTTCCATTGTACATGTTTCTTGAATTATTGATACTCCATATTTAATGTTTTGTGAATGTCGTAATTGTTTCTGGACTTATCATTTGATTTATGACATCATTGAAATGAACTATTGTGAAACCGATTTGACTACTATTTTTTTTCTGGTTACTCGCTCAGCTTCTAGCTCATCCCAAAAATATTTTATTCTCCTCCACAGGGCTCGTGGCGAAGGAAGGCTTGTTGTGATTTTATTGTTGTGGAATTCCTCTTGTGTAATAATTGGGATCATGGATCAGAGTGGCGCAGTGGAAGCATGGACGCTTCGCTTTTGATATGTAATTATTTATTGGAGAATTTGATGTAATATTTGAGTTTTATCTTGTAATCTGTATGAGGAATGTAGTGAACGACTGAATCCCGGCGAGAGCCGAGCAGGCGGTCCGCCGAACCCTCTGGTTCGCCTTAGGGGAAGGTGGGGCTGTTACAGTTGGTATAAGAGCTTAGGCTTCAGATCTCTGTAGTGTATCCTAGGCTTGATGTTAGGATGCCGGACTGTGGGTTTGGTTTGCAATCTTAGTGATTTTTGCGGGATATCTCGACTTGATTGGTACAAGATGGAATGTCGAGGACGACATTCTTTTAGGGAGGGGAGATTGTGACGCCCCGAAAAGTATGAGTGTGAGAACCCGTAAATTCCCTAATAATTTTCCTAGGGTTTTTCCCCTTTAATTGCATGTTTTCTGCATTTTCTGGCTTAGGAAATTTATCCTGGTGAATTTTATGAGTAAATATAATTTTTAGATGAATTTTCCTAGTATTGGATAGTTTTTGAAAAATTACGGATATATAACGGACGTGGGACCCACTAGTGCGAAAAGTTCGGAAAAATTCGGCCAATAAGGTTAAGTTTCGGATACTGGGTGAAATTTATCGGGTGTTAAGAGATAAATAGAGGAGGTGAAGTGATTGATGTGAGAGGAAAAAAGAAGGATAGGAATGCATTAATGAAGTGACAAGTGTCACCTTAAGAGTGGTGGTCACTTATTTGACTTTTGACCTTTCTTACCAATTGATTAAATATCTCAAAATTTACCAAAAATTCACTCTTTCTTTCACCTTTGTGGCCGGCCCTCTCTAGCTAAGAAGAAAGAAAAACTCTCCAAGATTCTTGCTTCCATCTTGCTTGAGTGTAATCATCCAACCATTTGATCTTGTTTCTACTCCATAAAATCTTTCCATTTGGTGCTAGTAAGTGGTTTGGTGAAGTGTTTTGGGAAGCTAAGGTGTCCAACAACTCTCCCTCTCTTGTTTACTAGGTGAGTGGTGATTGAACTTCCTCCTACACTTAATGAAGCTTAAGTTGTGCTTAGTGGTAGCTAAAGTGATGAATTGTGGTTTATTTCTTGGTTTGAGATGAATTGGTGAAGTTTTCAATTTATTGATGAATTTTCTGGTTTAATAAGAATGTGATGTTATGGCTACCTTTGATGATGGGAATTGATGTTTAAGGACTCTAGTAGGTGTCTATGATAGATAATTGTAATCAATTTTGGGTTTGGAAGGAATTTGAGAAAGTTAGGGTTTTATATCCCCAATTCTGTCCGGTTTTGTATCTCATGGTTAGGGGCCGAATTGGCCTTGGCTCAAAACATAAAAGTTGTAGGTATTTATGTTTTAAGGGTGCCTGTAAAATTTCAGGTCACTTGGAGTAGTGTAGAATGAGATAAGCCGAAATTACTATTGCTGTTCTGGGTTCATCAGGATGTTAGAACTGCGTCTGAAATGGGTTGTTTTGACTGGAATTGTTTTGGATTTGGGTGTTGAGGTCTTCTGATGAAATGTAGCTTGATGAACTAGCTACCATATGCCATTAGAATTTCTGTATTTGGACCTGTTTAGACTGAGTTGTACTGATTACAGCATAGTGTAATTTGTAAACCTGCAATTACGGTTCTGGTTTGGTATTTGGCATATATGACTTAGTTGTGCTGGGATTTGGACTGAGTGACCTTCTACATTGTTGTAACCCTGGTTCTTAGCTTCGAAATGGTGGGTCTTGCACCTTTATCCGACCATCGTAGCGCCTTTGGTACCATTACCGCAAAATGACGTCAAAACTATTTTTCTGGTTTTGAGCTTAATTTTCATTTCCGGACTTTTCCCTAGCTTGACTTGTACTAGTACTACTTGGAGCTTGCTGAATGGCTATTGGATGAACTTGTTGTTGTGTGTACCTTTGGGTTTGAATGAGGAAATAATGAAGCCATGATGATGGAAAAGTTAACAAATTCAGGGGAAGTGCTGTCCGAACTTTGAAGGGATTTGTTTGCATTGAGTTTGTGATCTAAGACTTGGATTTGCGCAAGGCAATGTTATATGCTGGATGATTTCTGAGCCGTGGAGGTGAGTGACCCTAAACTATTTCCAAAGTACTTGTGAAACGTTTCTTGCATTATTTACTTTTGAACTGTTTCCAAAGTTACTTCTGAACTGTTTCCAAAGTTACTTTTGAACTGTTTTCTTGCATATCATGCGTGCTTATATGAGAGCGTTCCTTGTTTGATATATTTCCTTGACTAATTGGCTTGTTATTATGGATTGATAATGTATTAAGTGCTTTCAATGATTGTTAAAACGAGTTTTCTGGTCGAGTGTGTACATTATCGCACTCAACCTAAATAAATGTGAAATTTTCATGATTAATGATTAAATGCTACTTGCGCATGAATGTAAGCCTTTTTGGGCTGAACTGGCCATTGCCTCTTGTTACCGGTCGTCTCGAGCCAATAGCGGACTCGGTCGGGCGATTAGGGACAGGGTGAACGTTTGGGTATACTCGAGTATTACCTTTAGTAGGTTGGTAAGAGTTTTGGTGGAAAATGATTTGCAATTTTCAATGAGAAAACAAGAAAGGAAATGACAGGCAGAACCGAACGATCTCTTTTTCATAATGTTACCATCGCTTTCCTGTACATGTTTTCTGATTATTGATACTCATATTTATGTTTTGTGAATGCGTAATTGTTTTTCTGGTACTTAATCATTTGATTTATGACTATCATTGAAATGAACTATTGTGAACCGATTTGAACCTACTTTTTTTTTTCTGTTTACTCGTCAGCTTCTAGCTCATCCCAAAATATTTTATTCTCCTCCACGAGGGCTCGTGGCGAAGAAGGCTTGTTTGTGATTTTATTGTTGTGGAATTCCTCTTGTGTAAATAATTGGGATCATGGATCAGAGTGGCCGGCGTGGAAGCATGGACGCATTCGCTTTTGATATGTAATTAATTTTATTGGAGAATTTTGATGTAATATTTGATTTTATCCTTGTAATCTTATGAGGAATGTAGTGAAGCGACTGAATCCCGGCGAAGAAAAAAAGCCGGGCGGCGGTCCGGCGCGACCCTCCTGGTTTCGCCTTAGGGAAGGTGGGGCTGTTACCAGTGGTATAAGAGCTTGGCTTCAGATCTTCTGTAGTGTAAATCCTAGGCTTGATGTTTAGGATGCGGACTGTGGTTTTGGTTTGCAATCTAGTGATTTTTTGCGGATATCTCGACTTGATTGGTACACAAGATGGAATGTCGAGGACGACATTCTTTAAGGAGGGGAGATTGGACCCCCGAAAATAAATGAGTGTGAGAACTCCGTAAATTCCTAATAATTTTTCGCTAGGTTTTCCCTTTAATTGCATGTTTTTGCATTTCCTGGCTTAGGAAATTTATCACTGGTGAATTTTATGAGTAAATAATAATTTTAGATGATTTTTTCTAGTATTGGATAGTTTTGAAAAATTACGGATATATACGGACGTGGGACCACTAGTACGAAAAGTTCGGAAAATTCGGCAATAAAGGTTTAAGTTTCGGATACTGGGTGAAATTTATCGGGTGTTAAGAGATAAATAGAGGAGGTGAAGTGATTGATGTGAGAGGAAAAAAGAAGGATAGGAATGCATTAATGAAGTGACAAGTGTCACCTTAAGAGTGGTGGTCACTTATTTGACTTTTGACCTTTCTTACCAATTGATTAAATATCTCAAAATTTACCAAAAATTCACTCTTTCTTTCACCTTTGTGGCCGGCCCTCTCTAGCTAAGAAGAAAGAAAAACTCTCCAAGATTCTTGCTTCCATCTTGCTTGAGTGTGATCATCCAACCATTTGATCTTGTTTCTACTCCATAAAATCTTTCCATTTGGTGCTAGTAAGTGGTTTGGTGAAGTGTTTTGGGAAGCTAAGGTGTCCAACAACTCTCCCTCTCTTGTTTACTAGGTGAGTGGTGATTGAACTTCCTCCTACACTTAATGAAGCTTAAGTTGTGCTTAGTCGTAGCTAAAGTGATGAATTGTGGTTTATTTCTTGGTTTGAGATGAATTGGTGAAGTTTTCAATTTATTGATGAATTTTCTGGTTTAATATGAATGTGATGTTGTGGCTACCTTTGATGATGGGAATTGATGTTTAAGGACTCTAGTAGGTGTCTATGATAGATAATTGTAATCAATTTTGGGTTTGGAAGGAATTTGAGAAAGTTAGGGTTTTATATCCCCAATTCTGTCCGGTTTTGTATCTCATGGTTAGGGGCCGAATTGGCCTTGGCTCAAAACATAAAAGTTGTAGGTATTTATGTTTTAAGGGTGCCTGTAAAATTTCAGGTCACTTGGAGTAGTGTAGAATGAGATAAGCCGAAATTACTATTGCTGTTCTGGGTTCATCAGGATGTTAGAACTGCGTCTGAAATGGGTTGTTTTGACTGGAATTGTTTTGGATTTGGGTGTTGTGTCTTCTGATGAAATGTAGCTTGATGAACTAGCTACCATATGCCATTAGAATTTCTGTATTTGGACCTGTTTAGACTGAGTGGTACTGATTACAGCATAGTGTAATTTGTAAACCTGCAATTACGGTTCTGGTTTGGTATTTGGCATATATGACTTAGTTGTGTTGGGATTTGGACTGAGTGACCTTCTACATTGTTGTAACCCTGGTTCTTAGCTTCGAAATGGTGGGTCTTGTACCTTCATCCGACCATCGTAGCGCCTTTGGTACCATTACCGCAAAATGACGTCAAAACTATTTTTCTGGTTTTGAGCTTAATTTTCATTTCCGGACTTTTCCCTAGCTTGACTTGTACTAGTACTACTTGGAGCTTGCTGAATGGCTATTGGATGAACTTGTTGTTGTGTGTACCTTTGGGTTTGAATGAGGAAATAATGAAGCCATAATGGCTGGAAAAGTTAACAAATTCAGGGGAAGTGCTGTCCGAACTTTGAAGGGATTTGTTTGCATTGAGTTTGTGATCTAAGACTTGGATTTGCGCAAGGCAATGTTATATGCTGGATGATTTCTGAGCCGTGGAGGTGAGTGACCCTAAACTATTTCCAAAGTACTTGTGAAACGTTTCTTGCATTATTTACTTTTGAACTGTTTCCAAAGTTACTTCTGAACTGTTTCCAAAGTTACTTTTGAACTGTTTTCTTGCATATCATGCGTGCTTATATGAGAGCGTTCCTTGTTTGATATATTTCCTTGACTAATTGGCTTGTTATTATGGATTGATAATGTATTAAGTGCTTTCAATGATTGTTAAAACGAGTTTTCTGGTCGAGTGTGTACATTATCGCACTCAACCTAAATAAATGTGAAATTTTCATGATTAATGATTAAATGCTACTTGCGCATGAATGTAAGCCTTTTTGGGCTGAACTGGCCATTGCCTCTTGTTACCGGTCGTCTCGAGCCAGAAGCGGACTCGGTCGGGCGATTAGGGACCAGGGTGAACGTTTGGTATACTCGAGTATTACCTTTGTAGGTTGGTAGAGGTTGGTGGAAAATGATGCAATTTCAAATGAGAAAAAAGAAAAGGAAATGACAGGAGAACGAACGTATCTTTTTCATGAATGTTACCATCGCTTTCCATTGTACATGTTTCTTGAATTATTGATACTCCATATTTAATGTTTTGTGAATGTCGTAATTGTTTCTGGACTTATCATTTGATTTATGACATCATTGAAATGAACTATTGTGAAACCGATTTGACTACTATTTTTTTTCTGGTTACTCGCTCAGCTTCTAGCTCATCCCAAAAATATTTTATTCTCCTCCACAGGGCTCGTGGCGAAGGAAGGCTTGTTGTGATTTTATTGTTGTGGAATTCCTCTTGTGTAATAATTGGGATCATGGATCAGAGTGGCGCAGTGGAAGCATGGACGCTTCGCTTTTGATATGTAATTATTTATTGGAGAATTTGATGTAATATTTGAGTTTTATCTTGTAATCTGTATGAGGAATGTAGTGAACGACTGAATCCCGGCGAGAGCCGGGCAGGCGGTCCGCCGAACCCTCTGGTTCGCCTTAGGGGAAGGTGGGGCTGTTACAGTTGGTATCAGAGCTTAGGCTTCAGATCTCTGTAGTGTATCCTAGGCTTGATGTTAGGATGCCGGACTGTGGGTTTGGTTTGCAATCTTAGTGATTTTTGCGGGATATCTCGACTTGATTGGTACAAGATGGAATGTCGAGGACGACATTCTTTTAAGGAGGGGAGATTGTGACGCCCCGAAAAGTATGAGTGTGAGAACCCGTAAATTCCCTAATAATTTTCCTAGGGTTTTTCCCCTTTAATTGCATGTTTTCTGCATTTTCTGGCTTAGGAAATTTATCCTGGTGAATTTTATGAGTAAATATAATTTTTAGATGATTTTTTCTAGTATTGGATAGTTTTTGAAAAATTACGGATATATAACGGACGTGGGACCCACTAGTACGAAAAGTTCGGAAAAATTCGGCCAATAAGGTTAAGTTTCGGATACTGGGTGAAATTTATCGGGTGTTAAGAGATAAATAGAGGAGGTGAAGTGATTGATGTGAGAGGAAAAAAGAAGGATAGGAATGCATTAATGAAGTGACAAGTGTCACCTTAAGAGTGGTGGTCACTTATTTGACTTTTGACCTTTCTTACCAATTGATTAAATATCTCAAAATTTACCAAAAATTCACTCTTTCTTTCACCTTTGTGGCCGGCCCTCTCTAGCTAAGAAGAAAGAAAAACTCTCCTAGATTCTTGCTTCCATCTTGCTTGAGTGTAATCATCCAACCATTTGATCTTGTTTCTACTCCATAAAATCTTTCCATTTGGTGCTAGTAAGTGGTTTGGTGAAGTGTTTTGGGAAGCTAAGGTGTCCAACAACTCTCCCTCTCTTGTTTACTAGGTGAGTGGTGATTGAACTTCCTCCTACACTTAATGAAGCTTAAGTTGTGCTTAGTGGTAGCTAAAGTGATGAATTGTGGTTTATTTCTTGGTTTGAGATGAATTGGTGAAGTTTTCAATTTATTGATGAATTTTCTGGTTTAATAAGAATGTGATGTTGTGGCTACCTTTGATGATGGGAATTGATGTTTAAGGACTCTAGTAGGTGTCTATGATAGATAATTGTAATCAATTTTGGGTTTGGAAGGAATTTGAGAAAGTTAGGGTTTTATATCCCCAATTCTGTCCGGTTTTGTATCTCATGGTTAGGGGCCGAATTGGCCTTGGCTCAAAACATAAAAGTTGTAGGTATTTATGTTTTAAGGGTGCCTGTAAAATTTCAGGTCAATTGGAGTAGTGTAGAATGAGATAAGCCGAAATTACTATTGCTGTTCTGGGTTCATCAGGATGTTAGAACTGCGTCTGAAATGGGTTGTTTTGACTGGAATTGTTTTGGATTTGGGTGTTGATGTCTTCTGATGAAATGTAGCTTGATGAACTAGCTACCATATGCCATTAGAATTTCTGTATTTGGACCTGTTTAGACTGAGTGGTACTGATTACAGCATAGTGTAATTTGTAAACCTGCAATTACGGTTCTGGTTTGGTATTTGGCATATATGACTTAGTTGTGTTGGGATTTGGACTGAGTGACCTTCTACATTGTTGTAACCCTGGTTCTTAGCTTCGAAATGGTGGGTCTTGCACCTTCATCCGACCATCGTAGCGCCTTTGGTACCATTACCGCAAAATGACGTCAAAACTATTTTTCTGGTTTTGAGCTTAATTTTCATTTCCGGACTTTTCCCTAGCTTGACTTGTACTAGTACTACTTGGAGCTTGCTGAATGGCTATTGGATGAACTTGTTGTTGTGTGTACCTTTGGGTTTGAATGAGGAAATAATGAAGCCATGATGGCTGGAAAAGTTAACAAATTCAGGGGAAGTGCTGTCCGAACTTTGAAGGGATTTGTTTGCATTGAGTTTGTGATCTAAGACTTGGATTTGCGCAAGGCAATGTTATATGCTGGATGATTTCTGAGCCGTGGAGGTGAGTGACCCTAAACTATTTCCAAAGTACTTGTGAAACGTTTCTTGCATTATTTACTTTTGAACTGTTTCCAAAGTTACTTCTGAACTGTTTCCAAAGTTACTTTTGAACTGTTTTCTTGCATATCATGCGTGCTTATATGAGAGCGTTCCTTGTTTGATATATTTCCTTGACTAATTGGCTTGTTATTATGGATTGATAATGTATTAAGTGCTTTCAATGATTGTTAAAACGAGTTTTCTGGTCGAGTGTGTACATTATCGCACTCAACCTAAATAAATGTGAAATTTTCATGATTAATGATTAAATGCTACTTGCGCATGAATGTAAGCCTTTTTGGGCTGAACTGGCCATTGCCTCTTGTTACCGGTCGTCTCGAGCCAGAAGCGGACTCGGTCGGGCGATTAGGGACCTGGGTGAACGTTTGGTATACTCGAGTATTACCTTTGTAGGTTGGTAGAGGTTGGTGGAAAATGATGCAATTTCAAATGAGAAAAAAGAAAAGGAAATGACAGGAGAACGAACGTATCTTTTTCATGAATGTTACTATCGCTTTCCATTGTACATGTTTCTTGAATTATTGATACTCCATATTTAATGTTTTGTAAATGTCGTAATTGTTTCTGGACTTATCATTTGATTTATGACATCATTGAAATGAACTATTGTGAAACCGATTTGACTACTATTTTTTTTCTGGTTACTCGCTCAGCTTCTAGCTCATCCCAAAAATATTTTATTCTCCTCCACAGGGCTCGTGGCGAAGGAAGGCTTGTTGTGATTTTATTGTTGTGGAATTCCTCTTGTGTAATAATTGGGATCATGGATCAGAGTGGCGCAGTGGAAGCATGGACGCTTCGCTTTTGATATGTAATTATTTATTGGAGAATTTGATGTAATATTTGAGTTTTATCTTGTAATCTGTATGAGGAATGTAGTGAACGACTGAATCCCGGCGAGAGCCGGGCAGGCGGTCCGCCGAACCCTCTGGTTCGCCTTAGGGGAAGGTGGGGCTGTTACAGTTGGTATCAGAGCTTAGGCTTCAGATCTCTGTAGTGTATCCTAGGCTTGATGTTAGGATGCCGGACTGTGGGTTTGGTTTGCAATCTTAGTGATTTTTGCGGGATATCTCGACTTGATTGGTACAAGATGGAATGTCGAGGACGACATTCTTTTAAGGAGGGGAGATTGTGACGCCCCGAAAAGTATGAGTGTGAGAACCCGTAAATTCCCTAATAATTTTCCTAGGGTTTTTCCCCTTTAATTGCATGTTTTCTGCATTTTCTGGCTTAGGAAATTTATCCTGGTGAATTTTATGAGTAAATATAATTTTTAGATGATTTTTTCTAGTATTGGATAGTTTTTGAAAAATTACGGATATATAACGGACGTGGGACCCACTAGTACGAAAAGTTCGGAAAAATTCGGCCAATAAGGTTAAGTTTCGGATACTGGGTGAAATTTATCGGGTGTTAAGAGATAAATAGAGGAGGTGAAGTGATTGATGTGAGAGGAAAAAAGAAGGATAGGAATGCATTAATGAAGTGACAAGTGTCACCTTAAGAGTGGTGGTCACTTATTTGACTTTTGACCTTTCTTACCAATTGATTAAATATCTCAAAATTTACCAAAAATTCACTCTTTCTTTCACCTTTGTGGCCGGCCCTCTCTAGCTAAGAAGAAAGAAAAACTCTCCAAGATTCTTGCTTCCATCTTGCTTGAGTGTAATCATCCAACCATTTGATCTTGTTTCTACTCCATAAAATCTTTCCATTTGGTGCTAGTAAGTGGTTTGGTGAAGTGTTTTGGGAAGCTAAGGTGTCCAACAACTCTCCCTCTCTTGTTTACTAGGTGAGTGGTGATTGAACTTCCTCCTACACTTAATGAAGCTTAAGTTGTGCTTAGTGGTAGCTAAAGTGATGAATTGTGGTTTATTTCTTGGTTTGAGATGAATTGGTGAAGTTTTCAATTTATTGATGAATTTTCTGGTTTAATAAGAATGTGATGTTGTGGCTACCTTTGATGATGGGAATTGATGTTTAAGGACTCTAGTAGGTGTCTATGATAGATAATTGTAATCAATTTTGGGTTTGGAAGGAATTTGAGAAAGTTAGGGTTTTATATCCCCAATTCTGTCCGGTTTTGTATCTCATGGTTAGGGGCCGAATTGGCCTTGGCTCAAAACATAAAAGTTGTAGGTATTTATGTTTTAAGGGTGCCTGTAAAATTTCAGGTCACTTGGAGTAGTGTAGAATGAGATAAGCCGAAATTACTATTGCTGTTCTGGGTTCATCAGGATGTTAGAACTGCGTCTGAAATGGGTTGTTTTGACTGGAATTGTTTTGGATTTGGGTGTTGATGGTCTTCTGATGAAATGTAGCTTGATGAACTAGCTACCATATGCCATTAGAATTTCTGTATTTGGACCTGTTTAGACTGAGTGGTACTGATTACAGCATAGTGTAATTTGTAAACCTGCAATTACGGTTCTGGTTTGGTATTTGGCATATATGACTTAGTTGTGTTGGGATTTGGACTGAGTGACCTTCTACATTGTTGTAACCCTGGTTCTTAGCTTCGAAATGGTGGGTCTTGCACCTTCATCCGACCATCGTAGCGCCTTTGGTACCATTACCGCAAAATGACGTCAAAACTATTTTTCTGGTTTTGAGCTTAATTTTCATTTCCGGACTTTTCCCTAGCTTGACTTGTACTAGTACTACTTGGAGCTTGCTGAATGGCTATTGGATGAACTTGTTGTTGTGTGTACCTTTGGGTTTGAATGAGGAAATAATGAAGCCATGATGGCTGGAAAAGTTAACAAATTCAGGGGAAGTGCTGTCCGAACTTTGAAGGGATTTGTTTGCATTGAGTTTGTGATCTAAGACTTGGATTTGCGCAAGGCAATGTTATATGCTGGATGATTTCTGAGCCGTGGAGGTGAGTGACCCTAAACTATTTCCAAAGTACTTGTGAAACGTTTCTTGCATTATTTACTTTTGAACTGTTTCCAAAGTTACTTCTGAACTGTTTTCTTGCATATCATGCGTGCTTATATGAGAGCGTTCCTTGTTTGATATATTTCCTTGACTAATTGGCTTGTTATTATGGATTGATAATGTACTAAGTGCTTTCAATGATTGTTAAAACGAGTTTTCTGGTCGAGTGTGTACATTATCGCACTCAACCTAAATAAATGTGAAATTTTCATGATTAATGATTAAATGCTACTTGCGCATGAATGTAAGCCTTTTTGGGCTGAACTGGCCATTGCCTCTTGTTACCGGTCGTCTCGAGCCAGAAGCGGACTCGGTCGGGCGATTAGGGACCTGGGTGAACGTTTGGTATACTCGAGTATTACCTTTGTAGGTTGGTAGAGGTTGGTGGAAAATGATGCAATTTCAAATGAGAAAAAAGAAAAGGAAATGACAGGAGAACGAACGTATCTTTTTCATGAATGTTACTATCGCTTTCCATTGTACATGTTTCTTGAATTATTGATACTCCATATTTAATGTTTTGTAAATGTCGTAATTGTTTCTGGACTTATCATTTGATTTATGACATCATTGAAATGAACTATTGTGAAACCGATTTGACTACTATTTTTTTTCTGGTTACTCGCTGAGCTTCTAGCTCATCCCAAAAATATTTTATTCCCCTCCACAGGGCTCGTGGCGAAGGAAGGCTTGTTGTGATTTTATTGTTGTGGAATTCCTCTTGTGTAATAATTGGGATCATGGATCAGAGTGGCGCAGTGGAAGCATGGACGCTTCGCTTTTGATATGTAATTATTTATTGGAGAATTTGATGTAATATTTGAGTTTTATCTTGTAATCTGTATGAGGAATGTAGTGAACGACTGAGTCCCGGCGAGAGCCGGGCAGGCGGTCCGCCGAACCCTCTGGTTCGCCTTAGGGGAAGGTGGGGCTGTTACAGTTGGTATCAGAGCTTAGGCTTCAGATCTCTGTAGTGTATCCTAGGCTTGATGTTAGGATGCCGGACTGTGGGTTTGGTTTGCAATCTTAGTGATTTTTGCGGGATATCTCGACTTGATTGGTACAAGATGGAATGTCGAGGACGACATTCTTTTAAGGAGGGGAGATTGTGACGCCCCGAAAAGTATGAGTGTGAGAACCCGTAAATTCCCTAATAATTTTCCTAGGGTTTTTCCCCTTTAATTGCATGTTTTCTGCATTTTCTGGCTTAGGAAATTTATCCTGGTGAATTTTATGAGTAAATATAATTTTTAGATGATTTTTTCTAGTATTGGATAGTTTTTGAAAAATTACGGATATATAACGGACGTGGGACCCACTAGTACGAAAAGTTCGGAAAAATTCGGCCAATAAGGTTAAGTTTCGGATACTGGGTGAAATTTATCGGGTGTTAAGAGATAAATAGAGGAGGTGAAGTGATTGATGTGAGAGGAAAAAAGAAGGATAGGAATGCATTAATGAAGTGACAAGTGTCACCTTAAGAGTGGTGGTCACTTATTTGACTTTTGACCTTTCTTACCAATTGATTAAATATCTCAAAATTTACCAAAAATTCACTCTTTCTTTCACCTTTGTGGCCGGCCCTCTCTAGCTAAGAAGAAAGAAAAACTCTCCAAGATTCTTGCTTCCATCTTGCTTGAGTGTAATCATCCAACCATTTGATCTTGTTTCTACTCCATAAAATCTTTCCATTTGGTGCTAGTAAGTGGTTTGGTGAAGTGTTTTGGGAAGCTAAGGTGTCCAACAACTCTCCCTCTCTTGTTTACTAGGTGAGTGGTGATTGAACTTCCTCCTACACTTAATGAAGCTTAAGTTGTGCTTAGTGGTAGCTAAAGTGATGAATTGTGGTTTATTTCTTGGTTTGAGATGAATTGGTGAAGTTTTCAATTTATTGATGAATTTTCTGGTTTAATAAGAATGTGATGTTGTGGCTACCTTTGATGATGGGAATTGATGTTTAAGGACTCTAGTAGGTGTCTATGATAGATAATTGTAATCAATTTTGGGTTTGGAAGGAATTTGAGAAAGTTAGGGTTTTATATCCCCAATTCTGTCCGGTTTTGTATCTCATGGTTAGGGGCCGAATTGGCCTTGGCTCAAAACATAAAAGTTGTAGGTATTTATGTTTTAAGGGTGCCTGTAAAATTTCAGGTCACTTGGAGTAGTGTAGAATGAGATAAGCCGAAATTACTATTGCTGTTCTGGGTTCATCAGGATGTTAGAACTGCGTCTGAAATGGGTTGTTTTGACTGGAATTGTTTTGGATTTGGGTGTTGATGTCTTCTGATGAAATGTAGCTTGATGAACTAGCTACCATATGCCATTGGAATTTCTGCATTTGGACCTGTTTTGACTGAGTGGTACTGATTACAGCATAGTGTAATTTGTAAACCTGCAATTACGGTTCTGGTTTGGTATTTGGCATATATGACTTAGTTGTGTTGGGATTTGGACTGAGTGACCTTCTACATTGTTGTAACCCTGGTTCTTAGCTTCGAAATGGTGGGTCTTGCACCTTCATCCGACCATCGTAGCGCCTTTGGTACCATTACCGCAAAATGACGTCAAAACTATTTTTCTGGTTTTGAGCTTAATTTTCATTTCCGGACTTTTCCCTAGCTTGACTTGTACTAGTACTACTTGGAGCTTGCTGAATGGCTATTGGATGAACTTGTTGTTGTGTGTACCTTTGGGTTTGAATGAGGAAATAATGAAGCCATGATGGCTGGAAAAGTTAACAAATTCAGGGGAAGTGCTGTCCGAACTTTGAAGGGATTTGTTTGCATTGAGTTTGTGATCTAAGACTTGGATTTGCGCAAGGCAATGTTATATGCTGGATGATTTCTGAGCCGTGGAGGTGAGTGACCCTAAACTATTTCCAAAGTACTTGTGAAACGTTTCTTGCATTATTTACTTTTGAACTGTTTCCAAAGTTACTTCTGAACTGTTTCCAAAGTTACTTTTGAACTGTTTTCTTGCATATCATGCGTGCTTATATGAGAGCGTTCCTTGTTTGATATATTTCCTTGACTAATTGGCTTGTTATTATGGATTGATAATGTATTAAGTGCTTTCAATGATTGTTAAAACGAGTTTTCTGGTCGAGTGTGTACATTATCGCACTCAACCTAAATAAATGTGAAATTTTCATGATTAATGATTAAATGCTACTTGCGCATGAATGTAAGCCTTTTTGGGCTGAACTGGCCATTGCCTCTTGTTACCGGTCGTCTCGAGCCAGAAGCGGACTCGGTCGGGCGATTAGGGACCTGGGTGAACGTTTGGTATACTCGAGTATTACCTTTGTAGGTTGGTAGAGGTTGGTGGAAAATGATGCAATTTCAAATGAGAAAAAAGAAAAGGAAATGACAGGAGAACGAACGTATCTTTTTCATGAATGTTACCATCGCTTTCCATTGTACATGTTTCTTGAATTATTGATACTCCATATTTAATGTTTTGTGAATGTCGTAATTGTTTCTGGACTTATCATTTGATTTATGACATCATTGAAATGAACTATTGTGAAACCGATTTGACTACTATTTTTTTTCTGGTTACTCGCTCAGCTTCTAGCTCATCCCAAAAATATTTTATTCTCCTCCACAGGGCTCGTGGCGAAGGAAGGCTTGTTGTGATTTTATTGTTGTGGAATTCCTCTTGTGTAATAATTGGGATCATGGATCAGAGTGGCGCAGTGGAAGCATGGACGCTTCGCTTTTGATATGTAATTATTTATTGGAGAATTTGATGTAATATTTGAGTTTTATCTTGTAATCTGTATGAGGAATGTAGTGAACGACTGAATCCCGGCGAGAGCCGGGCAGGCGGTCCGCCGAACCCTCTGGTTCGCCTTAGGGGAAGGTGGGGCTGTTACAGTTGGTATCAGAGCTTAGGCTTCAGATCTCTGTAGTGTATCCTAGGCTTGATGTTAGGATGCCGGACTGTGGGTTTGGTTTGCAATCTTAGTGATTTTTGCGGGATATCTCGACTTGATTGGTACAAGATGGAATGTCGAGGACGACATTCTTTTAGGGAGGGGAGATTGTGACGCCCCGAAAAGTATGAGTGTGAGAACCCGTAAATTCCCTAATAATTTTCCTAGGGTTTTTCCCCTTTAATTGCATGTTTTCTGCATTTTCTGGCTTAGGAAATTTATCCTGGTGAATTTTATGAGTAAATATAATTTTTAGATGATTTTTTCTAGTATTGGATAGTTTTTGAAAAATTACGGATATATAACGGACGTGGGACCCACTAGTGCGAAAAGTTCGGAAAAATTCGGCCAATAAGGTTAAGTTTCGGATACTGGGTGAAATTTATCGGGTGTTAAGAGATAAATAGAGGAGGTGAAGTGATTGATGTGAGAGGAAAAAAGAAGGATAGGAATGCATTAATGAAGTGACAAGTGTCACCTTAAGAGTGGTGGTCACTTATTTGACTTTTGACCTTTCTTACCAATTGATTAAATATCTCAAAATTTACCAAAAATTCACTCTTTCTTTCACCTTTGTGGCCGGCCCTCTCTAGCTAAGAAGAAAGAAAAACTCTCCAAGATTCTTGCTTCCATCTTGCTTGAGTGTAATCATCCAACCATTTGATCTTGTTTCTACTCCATAAAATCTTTCCATTTGGTGCTAGTAAGTGGTTTGGTGAAGTGTTTTGGGAAGCTAAGGTGTCCAACAACTCTCCCTCTCTTGTTTACTAGGTGAGTGGTGATTGAACTTCCTCCTACACTTAATGAAGCTTAAGTTGTGCTTAGTGGTAGCTAAAGTGATGAATTGTGGTTTATTTCTTGGTTTGAGATGAATTGGTGAAGTTTTCAATTTATTGATGAATTTTCTGGTTTAATAAGAATGTGATGTTGTGGCTACCTTTGATGATGGGAATTGATGTTTAAGGACTCTAGTAGGTGTCTATGATAGATAATTGTAATCAATTTTGGGTTTGGAAGGAATTTGAGAAAGTTAGGGTTTTATATCCCCAATTCTGTCCGGTTTTGTATCTCATGGTTAGGGGCCGAATTGGCCTTGGCTCAAAACATAAAAGTTGTAGGTATTTATGTTTTAAGGGTGCCTGTAAAATTTCAGGTCACTTGGAGTAGTGTAGAATGAGATAAGCCGAAATTACTATTGCTGTTCTGGGTTCATCAGGATGTTAGAACTGCGTCTGAAATGGGTTGTTTTGACTGGAATTGTTTTGGATTTGGGTGTTGAGGTCTTCTGATGAAATGTAGCTTGATGAACTAGCTACCATATGCCATTGGAATTTCTGCATTTGGACCTGTTTTAGACTGAGTTGTACTGATTACAGCATAGTGTAATTTGTAAACCTGCAATTACGGTTCTGGTTTGGTATTTGGCATATATGACTTAGTTGTGCTGGGATTTGGACTGAGTGACCTTCTACATTGTTGTAACCCTGGTTCTTAGCTTCGAAATGGTGGGTCTTGCACCTTCATCCGACCATCGTAGCGCCTTTGGTACCATTACCGCAAAATGACGTCAAAACTATTTTTCTGGTTTTGAGCTTAATTTTCATTTCCGGACTTTTCCCTAGCTTGACTTGTACTAGTACTACTTGGAGCTTGCTGAATGGCTATTGGATGAACTTGTTGTTGTGTGTACCTTTGGGTTTGAATGAGGAAATAATGAAGCCATGATGGCTGGAAAAGTTAACAAATTCAGGGGAAGTGCTGTCCGAACTTTGAAGGGATTTGTTTGCATTGACTTTGTGATCTAAGACTTGGATTTGCGCAAGGCAATGTTATATGCTGGATGATTTCTGAGCCGTGGAGGTGAGTGACCCTAAACTATTTCCAAAGTACTTGTGAAACGTTTCTTGCATTATTTACTTTTGAACTGTTTCCAAAGTTACTTCTGAACTGTTTCCAAAGTTACTTTTGAACTGTTTTCTTGCATATCATGCGTGCTTATATGAGAGCGTTCCTTGTTTGATATATTTCCTTGACTAATTGGCTTGTTATTATGGATTGATAATGTATTAAGTGCTTTCAATGATTGTTAAAACGAGTTTTCTTGTCGAGTGTGTACATTATCGCACTCAACCTAAATAAATGTGAAATTTTCATGATTAATGATTAAATGCTTACTTGCGCCATGAATGTAAAGCCTTTTTGGGACTGACTGGGCCATTGCCCCTTGTTACCGGTCGTCTCGAGCCAGAAACGGACTCGGTCGGGCGATTAGGGACCTGGGTGAACGTTTGGTATACTCGAGTATTACCTTTGTAGGTTGGTGGAGGTTGGTGGAAAATGATGCAATTTCAAATGAGAAAAAGAAAAGGAAATGACAGGAGAACGAACGTATCTTTTTCATGAATGTTACTATCGCTTTCCATTGTACATGTTTCTTGAATTATTGATACTCCATATTTAATGTTTTGTAAATGTCGTAATTGTTTCTGGACTTATCATTTGATTTATGACATCATTGAAATGAACTATTGTGAAACCGATTTGACTACTATTTTTTTTCTGGTTACTCGCTCAGCTTCTAGCTCATCCCAAAAATATTTTATTCTCCTCCACAGGGCTCGTGGCGAAGGAAGGCTTGTTGTGATTTTATTGTTGTGGAATTTTGTTGGCCTGTGGTTGGTTTTGGATTGATTAACAAACCCAAAATGTAGATTTGGGCTAATATTTTTATGTGGGTATTTGTTTAGAACGATTCTTGTGTGGCATAAAATGAAGAAGCCAACAAACAGCGCACTCATGCTCGCGACGCTATCGGACGGTTCCGAAAGGAGTGATAGAACATTCAAGAAAAGAAAACCTCTTGTCGGCACGCTCGTGAGAAGCATCGGCTACGTCCGGAAGGATCGACGCACGCCTTCGGACGCACATCGATACGCAGTCGGACGTCGAGAAAATTTCGCAAAGATTTGCATGACTCTCTGCCTACGTTACTACGGACGCAGGGTTCGGACGTCCGACAGTGGTTCGGACGCATCTGGACAGGCAGCTGCGGACTTCCGACAGGCCACGGCTAGTTTTGGACAGCATATTAATTTATTTTGACCGTTAGAGGCTTTGAAGCCATTTTCTCACCTTCTATAAATACCCCAAAGCACAGAGGACAAGAGACTTTTGCCAACACAAAAAGACAAGCTACAAGGGAGATTTTTGAGTTAGTAGAAGATGTCTTTGTTGCAGTGTGTTATAAGGGGTTGCGGAACAGTTGGGTTGTTGAGGCTTGCTCAGTGAAGGTTTCCTCTCTAGCGAGGAGTACAAACCTTGCGCGTGAAGGTGACCTATCACTTGGAGTGGTAAAACCTTGGTGATGGTTGCCTCATTTGTATAAAATAGTTCTTATTTGGGTGAGTGATCTTTCAAGTGTAGGTTGTTGAGGGTTAACTAGAATAGTTGTAAAACTCCTTGGCTCAACCAAAGTGTGTTTGGGGTGAGGAAGGAGTGAGCCTTCACATGTACATCTTGGTTAGCATCGCCATCTATTGAAGAGGCTATTGGATTGATATTTGGTTTGCATTTCTTATCTTTTCTCTTTAATTAAGTTTTCTTTATTGTGCTTAAATTTGATATATCTTTGTGCATTATTGTGAAATTGTTTGTACTCATTGGGTTGCATCGGGGCTAACAATTGGTATCAGAGCTTGGTCTCTTTTGATCAAGCTTAACCGCTTAGAGTAAAGATCATGGCAACCATAAAAGTTTCTTTTTTAGAAGGGCAATCTATTGATAGACCACCTATGTTTAATGGTTCTCATTTTAGCATGTGGAAACAAAGAATGATGATTTTCTTACAATCTGTTTACATTGAATTATGGTATGTGGTAGAAGATGGTCCTTATGAAGCTAGAATAGTTGACTCTATCACCAATTTGAGTAGATTAAAGACTAGACAAGAATTGAATGAAAAAGACAAGAGATACCTTTCTTTGAATGCCAAGACCATGAATATATTGTACAATGCATTAGATGTAAATGAATCTAGTAGGATTAAAGGTTGTAAATCAGCAAAAGATATTTGGGATAAATTGTGTGAATTTCATGAAGGTAACCAAGATATTAAAGAACAAAAGAAATCTTTACTTGTTTCTCAATATGAATTTTTCAAAATGCATCCTCTTGAAAATGTTGATAAGATGTGTAGTAGATTTTGTGACATTATTCAAGATCTTAAATTGCTTGGAAAAGAATATTCTTTGGGTGAGAAAAATAGAAAGATTTTGAATGCCTTGCCAAAAGAATGGGAAAACAAAATAAATGCTATAGAAGAGGCAAAGGATTTAAATTCTATGTCCATTGAATCTCTTGTGGATACCCTAACCTCTTATGAATTAAAGCTGAATTTCAAAGTGCAAGAGGAAGAAAATGCAAGAATGTATACGAGAGGCATAGCTTTTAAAGCATCTCAAGTGGGGGATAACCCATCCTTCATGGGTAATGAAAATATGGAAGTGGACAATGATACAACTCCTCAAATCAAAAGATTCAAGAAGATCTTCAACAAGAGAAGTTCAAGAGAAGATTACAAAATTACATGGGATGATTGCAATTCAAAAAGAGAAAAAGAAGAGTTAGCCCAAATGGCACTAATGGCCTTTGGAGAAGATGAGGTAAATTCTTATCACTCTTCTAGTGATGAAAATAATGAAGATGATGATGTGCATATTCTTATGATTAAAATGCATAAAAGTTTGAGAAAGTCTTATGCTAAAAATAAAGATTTGAAAACAAAAATAAATGATTTGTTGGAAGAAAACTCAAAACTTTTTCAAGAAAACAAATGTTTGAGAATGGAAAATCAAAAAGGTGTTTTTGATTGCAAAAATAATTTGAAAAGGAAGTTGGAAGAGAAAACAAAGTTTTATGAAAAAATGTTGGAGGAACAAAATTTGTTAAAGAAAAGAATTAATGACTTGAACGAGTTTCTCCAAAATGAAAAACAAAAGTTTTCTCAAACAAAAGAAAGCAAATCTTTTCAAGGCACAAATAAGTTTGCTAAGAAAATTAGTTGCATTAAATCCACTTATGTGCAAGATACTTCTATCATGTGTCACTTTTGTTGCCAATTTGGACATATGCAAAATGATTGCTATGTAAAGAAAAATATGAGAAAAGGTATGAAATCCATGTGGATTGCTAGATCATGTTGTACTAACTCCCAAGGACCCTATGAAAAGTTTTGACATTCTATATGGTTTTGATTTGAAAAATAAAGGGGGAGTTTGCTTTTTGATTGATACCAAAAGGGGGAGTAGGATTTATTGAAATTTCTTTGAATGTGGCATTTTCTAAGGGGGAGCTTTATTTGATCTTATTTGATAAAAGAAATCTTCATTTTGTTTGTCATCATCAAAAAGGGGGAGATTGTTGACCTTGGTTGGTTTTGATGATTAACAAACCAAAATGTAGATTTGGGCTAATATTTTTATGTGAGTAATTTGTTAGAACAGATTCTTGTGGCATAAAAGAAGAAGCAAAAACAGGGCACTCATGTCGGACGCTATCGGACGTCCGAAAGGATGAAGAACATCAAGAAAGAAACTCTGTCGGACGCTCGTGAGGAAGCATCGGACGTCCGGAAGGATCGGACGCACGCCTCGGACGCACATCGATCGCATCGGACGTCCGAGAAATTTCGCAAAGATTTGATGACTCTCTGTCAACGTTCGGACGCAGGGTTCGGACGTCCGACAGGTTGTTTGGACGCAGGGTTCGGACGTTCGACAGGTGGTTCGGACGTCCGACAGGC
>NW_020862284.1:0-37415 GCF_003713205.1 Coffea eugenioides | reverse complement strand
GAAAATGAAAAGGATAGGTAAATTTGGAGGACAATGTTAGAGAGAAAGAAGTTGAACTATAATCCACAGTTTTCTCAATATATAATGTATAGTGGTGGTAATCAAGAAAGAGCCGCAGGTATGTTTTTTAATGATAGCTTGAGGAATTTAAATGCTAAACTTGATTATATCATGCCAAGTGCTAAATTAGACAATTTGATGTATGAGCAATATAGGAGCGTTGATGCTTTGAATTCCAATCATGTGATTTGTGACTTGTGTGGAGGCTGTCATGCAAATTATCAATGCGTACAAGCACAACATGTAGATCAATGTGATAGATTTGGGTATTATAATTCTTATTTTGATTAATATGGCACTAATTGTCATAATTCTTCTGACCATGGTTGGGATAATCAAGGTACTCATAATGATTCTCCATATTTTTATGATTACCAACCCTATTATATCTAAGACGAGTCCAAGTCATCCTGAAAATTAGCTATTAAAAGTTTAGCTAATGCGTCTTTATCTTGGGAGTTAGCCATAAAAGAGAAAAAGAATGAATGGAAGCTTGCTGTAGAAAAATTTGCTCGTCAAGTGAATTTAAATATAGAAAGGCTAGCTAATTCAATTTCTAATCATTTTGATAAGGTGGAGGAAAGAATAGAAGAATTAGTTTTGCATTTTGAAAGAATACATGACCAATTGCATGGTTTGTGTGAAGTTATTTCAAACAGTGATATGCAAGTTGACCATATTATGAATGGTGGGACTATTATATGTGAAAGTGAATTGTATTTTCATGAAAATGGTGAACCTAATTTGTGTTTCAATGAGAAAATGCCCATTTCACATGATCATATCTTTGGAACTAACTTTGAACCTCAAGAGGCAAGCATTAAGGACTCAAATTTAACCCTTTTTTAGGAGTGTGTTGAAAGTATAGGTTTTAAGAATATTATTACCCAAGAAAACCATGCAGAGGATCCTTCGATAAGTTCTCAAGTGTTGCAAATGCAAGGTAATATCTATACGGCACTTGAGATTGATAAGCTAATTTCGACTCTCAAATCATATGGATATAAAACTCATGAGGTGGAGCCACCCTTTGTAGATCTACCACGACTTGAGTTGGTGGACTACTCTTTGATAAAGCCTCCTTGATAAGGAGGGAATAGAGTCGAGTTTAACAACTTTAACGAAAGTGCTTATTGGGAGGCAACACAATGATTTAGTATTTTTTCTAGTGTTTAGGATGTTTCTCATGTTTCTTAAGTTTAATATATGTCTTTATGTATTTTGTAGGTCAAAACATCAGAAAGGTCTTGAACATGGTCAAAATCACACTTTTACTCTTGGACAAGGCATAAAGGGAGTTTTTATCCTTATACTTTGTATTTTAGGTCTTACATGTATGTTGTTCATTTGATGTGGATTCTAGGTTATAATGCATGTATATGTGTATTTGGAGCGTAAATTGTAGTGAATAAAGTGTATATGTAGTTTAAAGGTTGAATTCATGCTATTTGATAAGAAAGGAAGGTTGGATTGGTGAAAATTTACTGAGCGTTGAAGGATTGGATAGAATTAGAGCTCATACCATAATCCCTAAAAGAAACCCTCGAGGATTTCTCATGAACAATGCAACGGTTTCTTTGCGAATTGCAGCTTTAAGAAAGAGAAACGCGAGCTTCATTCTCATTTCCTTCTCCTTCTTTCTCACACAACTCACCAACACACGTACCCACTTCATCAAATCTTCATTTTGCACCATTTAAACCCCTCAAAATCACCACCAAATCACTCCTAAACATCTTGTGAATAACACCCAAATATCATACATCATCAACAACAACAACTTTTGAAGATCTAACTCAAGACTCTTAGGGTTCTTAGAACTTCATTTCTTTCAATAGAGGGTCTTATTGAGCTAAATTTTTGGGGCTTTATGCATCATTTTCTTTGTATTTCATTACTCTTCAAAGCCCAAGTAAGTTTCTTGACTTTATTTGGCTCATTTAAATTTCACCATTGTTGAATTCTTGATTTTTTGGACGAATTTCTTGGTGAATTTTGTTGTTGTTTAGATGCTTAGTTGAGCTCATTTAACTTCCATAAGCATGTTAATTTGCCTATTTTGGTTGAAATTAATGCAATATAAGGAACTAAGAAAAATGCCACTTCTTGAATTCTCTGAATAATAGGCAATTTTCATGAGATGTTTGTTTAGCTTTATTATGTTTATTGTTGGTCTTATATACCATTTTTATGATATATAGGGGATCATTTTCAATATATGAAGCTAATTGTGAATTGTAAAGTTGAGGTGTAATGATAAATGTAAATTTTAAAATAATTTTGGAGCTCATAAGTTTTTCTTGATTATGATGTTTTGAGGACACAATACATATTATTGAAGTTATTTATATTATGTGATGATGATTTTTCTTTTTGGAAAGATGTTTCTCTTGATTTTTGAAAATTTCTTGGTAATTTTGAATTTGTGCTTTAATAGTTTATAGTCTCCAACTAAGGTTGCTATGAGATCAAATGCTGATATTATCTGAAAAAGAAGAGTAGCAACACTAACAACAAGAAAAAGAGGATCAAGTGGGAAGGCACTTTGGGAACCAAACTCCAACTTCACCACAACCTTAGCATGGAGATGAAACAATTCATGGAAGAGAAGTGCACCATACCCATTCTTTACTTTGATCTTTTGTTATTGCATTCGCTATGAAATTTGATGCTATTACTAGTTTACTTTTCACATTTTCTTAGTTTGCTTATCTTGAATGATTACATAATGAATGATTACCTAGTTATGGGATTTGAATTTGAAAAAGTATGTATTTTGATTAGACACTTAAATCATTGGTTGAGTAGTTTGATAATATTATTTGAGAACAAGTAATGATTTAAGTGTGAGAATGATTACCTAGTTATGGGTTTTGAATTTGAAAAAGTATGTATTTTGATTAGACACTTAAATCATTGGTTGAGTAGTTTGATAATATTATTTGAGAACAAGTAATGATTTAAGTGTGAGAGAGTTTTGGAGTCAATTTGTGAAGTTAAATGCTATAAATTGCTCATTTTGTTCTCTAATTTGCACCTTGAGTTAATAGATAAATTAGTTGTGATTTGTCATTTACGTGCAAAATCTCTTTGTTTTTATATGAAAAATGATCAAGCTCAATTGGAAGTGAAATGGTGAACAAACAAAGTGAGGCTTAGAAACTTGAGAAGTCACAATAGTATTCAAAACAGGTAGTGCAACTCAAGGATGAAGAATGGAAAGTTAAGAAAAAAAGAAAAAAAGAAACCCTTGAGGGTTACTTAACGGATTTTGCAAGGAATTATGGGCAGAATGTTAATTTCGTTAAGAAAAATGGAGAATCACTTGCTCTGCATAATTCAGATTCTGCAAGGAATTATGGGCAGAATGTTAATTTCTATATAAAAAAATAGAGAATCACATGCTCTGCATAATCCGTGGAAGAATCCCTCGAGCGATTCTCCACAATTCCCCCTAGTTTCTCAAGAAACCCTCGAGGGATTGGTGATGATTGCAAGTTGCCAACTTGCTTGGCTTTTTGTTTCTTTTCTATTCTTGATGGGACATAAAGGGACGAAGTGCAGCTGTATTGAGAGGTTCTAGGAGCTTCTCTTTTTGACTTTTTGACACCAAGAATGCAAGACCAAGAATATATAATACCCAGTTATTTTAGTTTTTGGAGTTTTTAACTCTAGTTAGCTTCAAAGAATAGAGAGTTTGGAAGAGAAGAACAACCAGAGGGTTGTGTCTTGTACTTTGAGGCAGGACACAAGCCCTCAACAAATGTAACTCTCTTTATTTTCTCTTGTTTTAATGTAGGATAGTGTAGTATAATCTAGTTGTGGTTATCCATTCTTGTATTCACTCAACAAGGAGGCCAAGGGAAATAAAGAAAGAGAGGATCAAGAAGCTCTAGTGACAAGGGTTTTCTTCTCTCCAGTTCTTTATCTTTGTATTGAATTCTAAATTTGTTAATGGAAGATTTGGATCTTATATTAGTGATGTTATATTAAGTTTATGCCTTGGGTATTTGGTTGATCTATCTATGAATGCTATGTGTTGATTTCTTGGCTAATTGATGGCATTGTCTTGTTTGAGTTATTTAGCACTTTTGCTTTTATAATCATGATGAACTGGCCATTGATTATGATAATCTCAAGGTGTTAGATTTGTAATGAGAATTGAAATTTGACACTAGTTCATAAAAGTGTTAAATGTAGGGAGTACACTCATGAAGGTAGAGATATACCTTTGTGGCTTTTGTGGCTTTGCTCCATGTAATTTCATTGAAGTAAATGAGTTTGTAGTTGATTTCATAAATATGAAAATAAGTATGGATTAACTGTAGATATATTTGGTACACCAGCGAAAGCGAGTATCGCAAATATTATAAAATTACATCATAATTTAGTCGAGGTTTTGGTACTCATTTACTTAGGGAATTGCACTAACATGAATAGATAGGAATTCCATTATCTGGAGAGTTTTCATTTGCATTTGTCCATCCATTTGTAGTTTACCTTTAATTGTTTTAATTTGTTGGTAGTCTAAATAACAAAAAAACTTTGGTTGTACCGGTAGTTGTTCGTCTTCCCTGTAAGTTTGACCCTTAATACCCTATACTAGCTCACGACCCTTATACTTACAATAAATCACATGTGGGATATTTAGAAAATTTATAAATATAAAACTTGACTATGGATTTAGCTTAATTATTATATGCATACCCCGTGTTTGTCACATGCCTCAAAATCATCATCTTCATCCCCATTTTTTTAGTTAAATTTGTGTAATACAAATTTTGCACTTTTGTGTACTTGTGTATCAATTACACCAACACCAACTACATTGAGTAATAATAAGAGTAACCATACATTCTTGTTATAAGGAGGTGCAGCAGCTACTGGATTTTGGATCTCATTTTAGGCAGATTGTTCAATATTTTTGTCAGGCTAGTCAGGTTATCGATGTGTTCTCGAATGAAGGATGTTTGCAAGCTAGTGAGGAGATTTATTTAGCGGGTTTGTCTTTACCACCCTTAGCTAGAGGAGCCATGCATTTAGATAGGTTAGGCATTGCATCTATTCGTAAAATTAGGTGTAAATTTGTAAGGGAGTAGTACTCTTCATTTACCTTTCTACAAGATACAATGTGATCAATTTTTTTTCTCTAATAAATTAGGGGTTGGCGTCCCTCCCCATGTACGGGGTTAGCCAAAAAAAAAAAACCATACATTCTTGTATTATAGTAAAGGAATAACTCATGAATGTGGACTTTTCCCCGTAAATGTAATGGACTGTGCTTTTTTTTGTTTTCTCAAAGTATGAAGATATTGATAAAAATTAATATTAATGATTCTTATAAACATAAAAATGTTAAAAAGTTAAATTTAAGCATATTATATAATATTATAAATGTTTGCTTTTGGTAAGTATATCAGTTTATTTTTTTTGGCAGCAATTTTGGGACCTTTCAGTTTTCAAGGTAAATTGAGCAATATCTAGATGATTCAACAAATTAGGCAAAGGCCATAGAATATAGTTTCCTTTTTAAAAAAAAAACTTATTCCAAAAGTAATAAATGTTGTTCTTTTAGGGCATTCGAGGAATTGAACTTGGGATCAAATTAAATTGCACTTTTTTTCAGAATCATGAGGAGAAACAAATGCGCTACTCTAGTGAAATAGTGGCTGATGCTGTAAACTACGCTTTGTCTAGATCAGTTACTTTCTAACTAAAATTTAAAAGTTCAATTGTCCCGGAGGAATCTTAACTATTATTTTTTGAGTACTTGCTTCATGCACAAGTTGTATATAAATTAATTTTAAAAGCAAAGACCCAAATACAAATCTCTTGAACAGCTACAAAATTATCTCATGTCATCTTCCCAATATATAATCTTTTGCAGTAGAATCTTTGAAGTAGCAAATTGCCAAGCTACATTTATTATTCTCATCTAGTAAATTATGTAGTTTATCTCAGTTTTGTCACCAGGAAAAATACTAATATGGGATTGTTCATTTTTTTTGTCCTTGTTCTGAATTTCATTGTTCCAACATGTACTAATATCGCATTAGGTAAAATCTGATTGCATCACAAAGTTGCGTCTATCACACGTGCTCTCTAGTCAGTGTGAATCTTATTATAACGTTCTCTTTTTTTAAGCCTTCAAAAAAGTGAAAAGATTATAAATTGTATACGAAGTTTCGAACCAATGCCAAGCCGAATAGACATTTTTTGATCATTGTATTCAATAGTCAGATGACAGGTAATTCTTGTTCCACTTCCTTACCAATCCTCCCTCTTTCTCGTTTTCATTTGCTTGGATTTGTCGTTTTGAAAAGATTGGCCTGAAAGGGTGGTCAAGAGTCATTAACAAACAATTGTAATGATTTACTTTGTGTTCTGAAAGTATTAGAATTTTCATAGTGTTTAACTTGATATTTTAATTTATACAATCAAATAAAAACATGCTTCTAAATTTGCCCCATTTGCTATACTTATTGTTTGAGGGGTTTTTTTTTTCTATTGTTTGAGGGCAATGCGAGTACATATTTTAAAGACAAAGCAGTGTGAATGGCTAGATTTAAATTAATACATACAGTGATATAAGAACATCACAATATGCATTTACCATAATGCCCATAAATTGTTAAGAGGCTAACAATTATAGTGAGAAAAAAGAAGCATACAATGCAAATTATAACAACCTTAAACTCCGCATATAAGAAACATAATTATGACGAAACAATCTCAAGTTGGTCATTTTTCTTTTTGAATTGAGAGAGAGATAAAAGAATCTCAAGTTGCTAGGTTGGTAATCTAACACAAGACGAATATCCATTGCCTAAAAGAAAAAGGAAATATAACCTATAACTAGAATCAATGAAGTGCTAAGCATCAAAATAGAGGAGAATGGCTATATTTTATTCATCAGCGACAACAATATGAATTCACCATATAATAAGCATGAATGAACGTATAATTGCTCAACAAGTTGTATATTATTTGCATTAGAAGTTGAATGCCATTGTTATTACGCTTTCTACAATCACTCGGATTAAGCTACCGGTGGTTGATTAGGATTGTTGTGATAAGTGCTTGTTTAGCGTATTTTCATCTGATTGTGCATGTATGTTTTGGTGTGTTTTTTTGTCATTTTAGTAGATAAATAAAGAGATTTTTAATTAGAAATTACATTTGATGGTTTAGTGAGAAATATTTCATTTCTATCGAGTTAAGCGGTAAAAACTTCATGTTTTGTAGGTTTTAATGATTCAATCATCAAATAAAGTGAAGTGAGAATATATTTACACAATTCTTGATGGTTTGAAATGATTTCAAGTGAACATGAAGCACAAAATATTTGAAAGCATGAAATGCAATCAAGTGGCAAGAAGTAAAGGTTGGCTGCTCTGACACCTTCAAGTATTTCGACTATAACTTGAACTACAAGCATTGGATTGAATTGATTCTTGAATTTTTTTGAAGGTAAGACAAAGCAATACATTTCTTATGGGACATTGAAATCCAATTCATATGTTTTCAAGGTCAAAAAATGTGACAGCCCCACCTCCCCCTAAGGCAAACCAAAGGGTTCAGCAGATCGCCTGCCCAACTCTCGCCAGGACTCACTCACTCACTACAGAGCTAAAAAACTTACAAGGTACATCTCAAATAATACATCAAATCCTCCATGAGTTACATATCAAGTGAAGCGAAAACTAGTTCCCAAGCGTGGAACGTACACATACATCTGTTCAATTCCAAACATTCATACAATCCTAACTATTACACAAGATGAATTCCAAATTCAAATAATACATGAGATAATCCATCCAGTCACACGAAGAACTTAATACAAGCGCTTCCTTTGCCTCGAGCCCTGTGGGGAGAAAAATTATTTTTTTGGGGTGAGTTAGAAACTCAGCGAGTATCCGGTAAAATCAGTAATCAACCAGTTCCACAATAATGCATTTAGATGATATCATGAATCAGTGATCAAATGTAGGTATATCGCTCTTGTGAGCCAGTGAAATCATCGTACTTAGAACTCCAACGCTCAAACAGATCTAGTAAGTCAAACAGTACAAGGGAGCCATCGGTGCTCCAAATAAACAGTGGAGAGACGTTGGTTCTAAGCACAAGATTTCCCAAGAACTCAATGGAGCCAAATCATGTCATGGCACACACACAAACACAAATGATATGCAATCGAGTAACCAATGCAAGAATTAGTTCGAAAAGTAACTTTGAAAATAGTTGTGGAATCACTCACCAACTACAGCTCATGAACCTCATCCAACATAAATCATTGCCTTGCTCAAGTCCAAGCCCTAGATCACAAATATCATGTCAAGCAAAAGGGAAATCTAAAATCATCATGTTCATATCACCATTTGGCATTTTAATCACAATTGAAGCTAAACTTATCGGATTGAAACGAATCTTATGGCGTTACAAAGTTAAGACATATACCAACATTTCTTATGAAAACCTCCAAAGCCAAATCATACATTTTCATGAACAAAAATCGACATCTTAGAGAAAAATGGAAACTGTCCGTGTAACAGGATTTAAGGGCAGTCAAGGGTATTTCGATCATTTCTCATGCTACAGTACTCTACTCGATCTGAAAATTTTCAGGTAGATAGCTAACTCATATATCTACAACATGCATGTTTTGTCCAAAAGCTGGTTCGGTCTAGAACATAGAGAAATTTGCAGTCCAAGTTGAGTCCAGAAACAAGATAACAACTGAAATTGCTCTTCTAAACTAATCTTTGCATATAACCATCACTAATATCAATTAAGGCTAGAAATTCCACCTTAACACTAGAATAGTTTCTACTAATCATATACATGCCAAAATCAAGGATGAAATAACTTAGATAAAATCTAGAAATATCACTAATATGGAACTTGATCATCCTAACTTCCAAATCACAAGAAACTCCATAAAATTAATCAAGATCAACTTATCCAACAACTTAATCACAAGATTCAGGAAAACAAAGGGGCTTCTAAGAGTTATACCTTCCAACACCTTGAAAACAAGCAAAGTAAACCCTTGTCCTCTCAAAACTCTCCACCCTTAACTTGCTATCACCTTCGATATGAAGTTAATCGGAGTAGATTTCGAAAATTGAAAGAAATCTCTCAAGATTTAGTGAAGGAATCAAAGGAAAAGAATGGAGTTCCTCTTTTTATTTTTGCTCCCAAGGAGATCGGTCAGTTTGAAGATGAAGAAAAGTTGGTTTTTGAACCACAAATGAAGTCACAAACTGAAGACTTAACCATTAAGCAATGTTGTACACGACAGAATCTGGCCAGAATCTGGCGGAATATCCGACCGGATAGGAGGTCGGATTCAAGGCAGTAGCCAGGTCAATTTTTTTTTTCAAACGAGCAAGCCAATCCGGCCAAGTATCCAGCCAAGAACTAGTCGGATATGCGGCCGGATTTGCTAAGAACACTGTTCACCAGAATTTTTCCTTTTCATCTTCTTTAGGGCGTCACAAACTCCCCCCTTAAAAGAATGTCGTTCTCGATATTCCAACTTGTACTAATCAGATCAAGATAGTTCTCGAAAGTCAGTCAAGTACTAAGAATCACTCCAATCCCATATATCACTTAGTAATGAGCCAATAGATACCTAAATAAGTAACCAAAAAGAACATGCAAAAGGGCTCGGTTCAACCAACTAGCCATGAGTTGGAAATAAAATCCCAGATATTCAAAAAATTCAGGACATGGCTTAGTCTCAAGTCGGAAATTCTACCCCTGGACGTACTGGACAACACAACAAGTTAGCACGATGGCTATACTTCACCAAAGAGTTTCAGTTCAGGAAGTTGTCCCTGGTGGTGCTGGACAACACAACAAGCTAGCACGACAGCTAAACTTCACCAGAGAACCTTAGTTCAGGAATTTCATCCCTGGCAGTGCTGGACAACACAACAGGCATGCCTCGCCAAAAGAATGGCGTGCTTGATAACACAACAGGCAATGCCCCACCAGAGAGGTTCAGTTCAAGAAGTTCATCCCTGGCGGTACTGGGACCCACAACAGGCATGTCTAGCCAGAAGAATGGCGGTGCTTGATAACACAACAGGCAATGTCCCACCAGAGAGGTTCAGTTCAACCGCTATAGATGAGCTGTTTCCGGTCTACAGTCACACATAAAACATACAAGTTCAAAAACAGGATCAATTACTTCAAGTACAAGAAGCACGGGTACGAATAAGAACTCGCTCGACTAGCCTTTGCCCAACAATTCACATTCTCAAATAGTCACCGAACTCAAATCCACGTACAGATCATATACGAATCAAGCTACTTGGTCATGCATAAAAGAGATACCATATATTCAGTCAAGTGATGTCCATTAAGTGTACGCAAGAGCACACTCGCCTAAACGAGTTCAAGTTTCAAATAAACTCATCCTAGTCGGTCTCAGGCAGTTCAAAGATTTCAAATCCCAACACGTACAAATCGGGTGGTGCAAACCTTAATCAAACAAGAAGACAAAAAGAAGGATGCAAAATCAAAAGTTTTCTCAACAATTTCGGCCACCACCCTAATATATCAAAACCCTAGCCAAAATCCTATTGGACAAGTCCTAGATAACATTCATCACTTATGCTCAAGAAGAGCACTGCATCCTTTCTACACATTCATATAATTGGGACCTTATCACCACTTGGCCCAATCTCACTTCGCGTAGAAACCACGCAAAGTGGCTCTGATTCCAACTGTGACAGTCCTACCTCCCCCTAAGGTGAACCAAAGGGTTCAGCGGACCGCCTATCCAACTCTCGCCAGGACTCACTCACTCACTACAGAGCTTAAAAACTTACAAGGTACATCTCAAACAATACATCAAATTCTCCATGAATTACATATCAAGCGAAGCGAAAACTAGTTCCCAAGCGTGGAACGTACACATACATCCGTTCAATTTCAAACATTCATACAATCCTAACTATTGCACAAGATGAATTCCAAATTCAAACTATGCATGAGAAAATCCATCCAGTCACACGAATAACTTAATACAAGCGCTTCCTTAGCCTATAGTCTTGTGGGAAGAAAAATTATTTTTTGGGATGAGTTAGAAACTCAGCGAGTGTCCGGTAAATCAGTAATCAACCAGTTCCACAATAATGCATTTAGATGATATCATGAATCAGTGATCAAATGTACGTATATCACTCTTATGAGCCAGTGAAATCATCGTACTTAGAATTCCAACGCTCAAACAGATTCAGTAAGTCAAACAGTACAAGGGAGCCATCGGTTCTCCAAATAAATAGTGGAGAGATGTTGGTTTTAAGCACAAGATTTTCCAAGAACTCAATGGAGCCACATCATGTCATGGCACACATACAAACACAAATGATATGCAATCGAGTAACCAATGCAAGAATTAGTTCGAAAAGTAACTTTGAAAGTAGTTGTGAAATCACTCACCAACCATAACTCATCAACCTCATCCATCATAAATCATTGCCTTGCTCAAGCCCAAGCCCTTGATCACAAATATCATCTCAAGTAAAAGGAAAATCTAGAAATATCACTAATATGGAACTTGATCATCCCAACTTCCAAATCACAAAGAAACTCCACAAAATTAATCAAGATCAACTTATCCAACAACTTAATCACCAGATTCAGAAATACAAAGGGGTTTTGTAAGAGTTGTACCTTCAAACACCTTAAAAACAAGCAAAGAAAACGCTTGTCCTCTCAAACTCTCTACCCTTAGCCTGCTATCACCTTCGATGTGAATTTAATCGGAGAAGATTTTGAAAATTGGAAGAAATCTCTCAAGATTTAGTGAAGGAATCAAAGGAAAAGAATGGAGTTCGTCTCTTTATTTTTGCTCCCAAGAAGGTCGATCAGTTTGAAGATGAAGAAAAGTGGGTTTTGAACCACAAATGAAGTCAAAAAATGAAGACTTAACCATTAAGGAAAGTTGTACACGACAGAATCCAGCGGTATATCCGGCCGGATAGGAGGCCGGATTCAAGGCAGTAGCCAGGTCCATTTTTTTTTCAAACGAGCAAGCCAATCCGGCCAAGTATCCAGCCAAGAACTGGCCGGATATGCGACCAGATTTGCTAAGAACACTGTTCACCAGAATTTTTCCTTTTCTTCTTATTTCGGGTGTCACAAACTCCCCCCTTAAAAGAATGTCGTTCTCGACATTTCAACTTGTACTAATCAGATCAGGATAGTTCTCGAAAGTCAGTCAAGTACTACGAATCATTCCAATCCCATATATCACTTAGTAATGAGCCAATAGATAGCTAAACAAGTAACCAAAAAGAACATGCAAAAGGGCTCGATTCAACGAACTAGCCCTGAGTTGGAAATAAATTCCCAGATATTCAAAAAATTCAGGACATGGCTAAGTCTCAAGTCAGAAATTTTACCCCCTGGCGGAGCAGGACAACACAACAAGCTAGCACGACAGCTATATTTCACCAAAGAATCTCAGTTCAGGAAGTTGTCCCTGGTGGTGCTGGACAATACAACAAGTTAGCACGACAGCTATACTTCACCAGAGAACCTTAGTTTAGGAATTTCATCCCTGGCGGTGCTGAACAACACAACAGGCAAGCCTCGCCAGAAGAATGGCGGTGCTTGATAACACAACAGGCAATGCCCCACCAGAGAGGCTCAGTTCAAAAAGTTCATCCCTGACGGTGCTGGACAACACAACAGGCATACCTCGCCAGAAGAATGGTGGTGCTTGATAACACAGCAGGCAATGCCTCACCCGAGAGGTTCAGTTCAAGAAGTTCATCCCTGACGGTATTGGACAACGCAACAGGCATGCCTCGCCAGAAGAATGGCGGTTCATTATAATACAACAGGCAATGCCCCACCAGAGAGGTTCAGTTCAACCGCTACAGAGGAGCTGTTGCCGGTCTACAGTCAAACATAAAACAAACAAGTTTAAAAGCAGGATCAATTACTTCAAGTTCAAGGAGCACAGGTACGAATAAGAACTCACTCGACTAGCCTATGCCCAGCAATTCACATTCGCAAATAGTCACCGAATTCAAATCCACATACTGATCATATACGAATCAAGTTACGAATCATATCCATTAAGTGTACGCAGGAGCACACTCGCCTAAACAAGTTCAAGTTTCAAATAAACTCATGTTAGTTGGTCTCAGGCAGTTCAAAGATTTCAAATCCCAACACGTACAAATCGGATGGTGCAAACCTTAATCAATCAAGAAGGCTAAAAAAAGGATGCAAAATCAAAAGTTTTCTCAACAATTTCGGCCACCACCCTAATCTATAAAAACCATCGGTGCTCCAAATAAACAATGAAGAGACGTTGGTTCTAAGCACAAGATTTTCAAAGAACTCAACAGAGCCAAATCATGTCATGGCACACACACAAACACAAATGATATGCAATCGAGTAACCAATGCAAGAATTAGTTCGAAGAGTAACTTTGAAAATAGTTGTGGAATCACTCACCAACCACAACTCATGAATCTCATCCATCATAAATCGTTGTCTTGCTCAAGTCCAAGCCCTAGATCACAAATATCATGTCAAGTAAAAGGGAAATCTAAAATCATCAACTTCCTATCACCTTTTGGGATTTTAATCACAATTGAAGTCATACTTATCGGGTAGAAACGAATCGTATGGCGTTACGAAGCTAAGACATATACCAACATTTCTTATGAAAACATCCAAAGCCAAATCATACATTTTCATGAACAAAAATCGATATCTTAGAGAAAAATGGAAACTGTGCGCGTAACAGGGTTTAAGGGCTACAGTACTCCAATCGATCTGAAAATTTGCAGGTAGATATCCAACGCATATATCTACAACATTCATGTTTTGTCCAAAACTTGTTCGGTCAAGAACATGGAGAAATTTGCAGTCCAAGTTGAATCTAGAAACAAGATAAAAACTGAAATCGCTCTTTTAAACTAATCTTTGCATATAACCATCACTAATATCAATTAAGGCTAGAAATTGCACCATAACACTAGAATAGTTTCTACTAACCATATACATGCCAAAATCAAGGATGAAATAACTTAGATAAAATCTAGAAATATCACTAATACAGAACTTGATCATCCCAACTTCCAAATCACAAGAAACTCCATCAAATTAATCAAGATCAACTTATCCAACAACTTAATCACAAGATTCAAGAATACAAAGGGATTTCTAAGAGTTATACCTTCCAACACCTTGAAATCAAGCAAAGCAAACCCTAGTCCTCTCAAAACACTCCACCCTTAACTGGCAATCACCTTCGATATGAAGTTAATCGGAGTAGATTTCGAAAATTGGAAAAAAATCTCTCAAAATTTAGTGAAGGAATCAAAGGAAAAGAATGGAGTTCCTCTCTTTATTTTTGCACCCAAGAAGGTCGATCAGTTTGAAGATGAAGAAAAGTGGGTTTTGAACCTGAAGAAAAATGGGTTTTGAACCACAAATGAAGTCAAAAAATGAAGACTTAACCATTAAGGAAAGTTGTACACGACAGAATCCAGCGGTATATCCGGCCGGATTCAAGGCAGTAGCCAGGTCAATTTTTTTTTTCAAACGAGCAAGCCAATCCGGCCAAGTATCCAGCCAAGAACTGGCCGGATATGCGGCCGGATTTGCTAAGAACACTGTTCACCAGAATTTTTCCTTTTCTTCTTCTTTCGGGTGTCACAAACTCCCCCCTTGAAAGAATGTCGTTCTTGACATTTCAACTTGTACTAATCAGATCAGCATAGTTCTCGAAAGTCAGTCAAATACTACGAATCATTCCAATCCCATATATCACTTAGTAATGAGCCAATAGATAGCTAAACAAGTAACCAAAAAGAAATGCAAAAGGGCTCGATTCAACCAACTAACCCTGAGTTGGAAATAAATTTCCAGATATTCAAAAAATTCAGGACATGGCTCAGTCTCAAGTCAGAAATTTTACCCCCTGACGGAGCTGGACAACACAACAAGCTAGCACGACAGCTATATTTCACCAAAGAATCTCAGTTCAGGAAGTTGTCCCTGGTGGTGCTGGACAATACAACATGCTAGCACGACAGCTATACTTCACCAGAGAACCTTAGTTTAGGAATTTCATCCCTGGCGGTGCTGAACAACACAACAGGCATGTCTCGCCAGAAGAATGGCGGTGCTTGATAACACAACAGGCAATACCCCACCAGAGAGGCTCAGTTCAAGAAGTTCATCCCTGACGGTGCTGGACAACACAACAGGCATACCTCGCCAGAAGGATGGCGGTGCTTGATAACACAACAGGCAATGCCTCACCAGAGAGGTTCAGTTCAAGAAGTTCATCCCTGGCGGTACTGGACAACGCAACAGGCATGCCTCGCCAGAAGAATGGCGGTTCTTTATAATACAACAGGCAATGCCCCACCAGAGAGGTTCAGTTCAACCGCTACAGAGGAGTAGTTGCCGGTCTACAGTCAAACATAAAACAAACAAGTTTAAAAGCAGGATCAATTACTTCAAGTTCAAGTAGCACAGGTACGAATAAGAACTCACTCGACTAGCATATGCCCAGCAATTCACATTCTCAAATAGTCACCGAATTCAAATCCACATACTGATCATATACGAATCAAGTTACTTGGTCATGCGGAAAAGAGATACCATATATTCAGTCATGTCCATTAAGTGTACGCAGGAGCACACTCGCCTAAACAAGTTCAAGTTTCAGATAAACTCATGCTAGTTTTTGTCACAGGCAGTTCAAAGATTTCAAATACCAACACGTACAAATCGGATGGTGCAAACCTTAATCAATCAAGAAGACTAAAAAAAGGATGCAAAATCAAAAGTTTTCTCAACAATTCCGGCCACCACCCTAATCTATCAAAACCATCGGTACTCCAAATAAACAATGAAGAGACGTTGGTTCTAAGCACAAGATTTTTCAAGAACTCAATAGAGCCAAATCATGTCATGGCACACACACAAACACAAATGATATGCAATCGAGTAACCAATGCAAGAATTAGTTCGAAAAGAAACTTTGAAAATAGTTGTGGAATCACTCACCAACCACAACTCATGAATCTCATCTATCATAAATCATTGTCTTGCTCAAGTCCAAGCCCTAGATCACAAATATCATGTCAAGTAAAAGGGAAATCTAAAATCATCAACTTCCTATCACCTTTTGGGATTTTAATCACAATTGAAGTCATACTTATCGGGTAGAAACGAATCGTATGGCGTTACGAAGCTAAGACATATACCAACATTTCTTATGAAAACATCCAAAGCCAAATCATACATTTTCATGAACAAAAATCGATATCTTAGAGAAAAATGGAAACTGTGCGCGTAACAGGGTTTAAGGGCTACAGTACTCCAATCGATCTGAAAATTTGCAGGTAGATATCCAACGCATATATCTACAACATTCATGTTTTGTCCAAAACTTGTTCGGTCAAGAACATGGAGAAATTTGCAGTCCAAGTTGAATCTAGAAACAAGATAAAAACTGAAATCGCTCTTTTAAACTAATCTTTGCATATAACCATCACTAATATCAATTAAGGCTAGAAATTGCACCATAACACTAGAATAGTTTCTACTAACCATATACATGCCAAAATCAAGGATGAAATAACTTAGATAAAATCTAGAAATATCACTAATACAGAACTTGATCATCCCAACTTCCAAATCACAAGAAACTCCATCAAATTAATCAAGATCAACTTATCCAACAACTTAATCACAAGATTCAAGAATACAAAGGGATTTCTAAGAGTTATACCTTCCAACACCTTGAAATCAAGCAAAGCAAACCCTAGTCCTCTCAAAACACTCCACCCTTAACTTGCAATCACCTTCGATATGAAGTTAATCGGAGTAGATTTCGAAAATTGGAAGAAAAATCTCTCAAGATTTAGTGAAGGAATCAAAGGAAAAGAATGGAGTTCCTCTCTTTATTTTTGCTCCCACGAAGGTCGATCAGTTTGAAGATGAAGAAAAGTGGGTTTTGAACCACAAATGAAGACAAAAAATGAAGACTTAACCATTAAGGAAAGTTGTACACGACAGAATCTGGCGGGATATCCGGCCGGATTCAAGAGAATTGCTCGGTCAATTTTTTTTTTCAAACGAGCAAGCCAATCCGGCCAAGTATCCAGCCAAGAACTGGCCGGATATGCGACCAGATTTGCTAAGAACACTGTTCACCAGAATTTTTCCTTTTCTTCTTCTTTCGGGTGTCACAAACTCCCCCCTTGAAAGAATATCGTTCTTGACATTTCAACTTGTACTAATCAGATCAGGATAGTTCTCGAAAATCAGTCAAGTACTACGAATCATTCCAATCCCATATATCACTTAGTAATGAGCCAATAGATAGCTAAACAAGTAACCAAAAAGAACATGCAAAAGGGCTCGATTCAACCAACTAACCCTGAGTTGGAAATAAATTTCCAGATATTCGAAAAATTCAGGACATGGCTCAGTCTCAAGTCAGAAATTTTACCCCCTGACGGAGCTGGACAACACAACAAGCTAGCACGACAGCTATATTTCACCAAAGAATCTCAGTTCAGGAAGTTGTCCCTGGTGGTGCTGGACAATACAACATGCTAGCACGACAGCTATACTTCACCAGAGAACCTTAGTTTAGGAATTTCATCCCTGGCGGTGCTGAACAACACAACAGGCATGTCTCGCCAGAAGAATGGCGGTGCTTGATAACACAACAGGCAATACCCCACCAGAGAGGCTCAGTTCAAGAAGTTCATCCCTGACGGTGCTGGACAACACAACAGGCATACCTCGCCAGAAGGATGGCGGTGCTTGATAACACAACAGGCAATGCCTCACCAGAGAGGTTCAGTTCAAGAAGTTCATCCCTGGCGGTACTGGACAACGCAACAGGCATGCCTCGCCAGAAGAATGGCGGTTCTTTATAATACAACAGGCAATGCCCCACCAGAGAGGTTCAGTTCAACCGCTACAGAGGAGTAGTTGCCGGTCTACAGTCAAACATAAAACAAACAAGTTTAAAAGCAGGATCAATTACTTCAAGTTCAAGTAGCACAGGTACGAATAAGAACTCACTCGACTAGCATATGCCCAGCAATTCACATTCTCAAATAGTCACCGAATTCAAATCCACATACTGATCATATACGAATCAAGTTACTTGGTCATGCGGAAAAGAGATACCATATATTCAGTCATGTCCATTAAGTGTACGCAGGAGCACACTCGCCTAAACAAGTTCAAGTTTCAGATAAACTCATGCTAGTTTTTGTCACAGGCAGTTCAAAGATTTCAAATACCAACACGTACAAATCGGATGGTGCAAACCTTAATCAATCAAGAAGACTAAAAAAAGGATGCAAAATCAAAAGTTTTCTCAACAATTCCGGCCACCACCCTAATCTATCAAAACCATCGGTACTCCAAAAAAACAATGAAGAGACGTTGGTTCTAAGCACAAGATTTTTCAAGAACTCAATAGAGCCAAATCATGTCATGGCACACACACAAACACAAATGATATGCAATCGAGTAACCAATGCAAGAATTAGTTCGAAAAGAAACTTTGAAAATAGTTGTGGAATCACTCACCAACCACAACTCATGAATCTCATCTATCATAAATCATTGTCTTGCTCAAGTCCAAGCCCTAGATCACAAATATCATGTCAAGTAAAAGGGAAATCTAAAATCATCAACTTCCTATCACCTTTTGGGATTTTAATCACAATTGAAGTCATACTTATCGGGTAGAAACGAATCGTATGGCGTTACGAAGCTAAGACATATACCAACATTTCTTATGAAAACATCCAAAGCCAAATCATACATTTTCATGAACAAAAATCGATATCTTAGAGAAAAATGGAAACTGTGCGCGTAACAGGGTTTAAGGGCTACAGTACTCCAATCGATCTGAAAATTTGCAGGTAGATATCCAACGCATATATCTACAACATTCATGTTTTGTCCAAAACTTGTTCGGTCAAGAACATGGAGAAATTTGCAGTCCAAGTTGAATCTAGAAACAAGATAAAAACTGAAATCGCTCTTTTAAACTAATCTTTGCATATAACCATCACTAATATCAATTAAGGCTAGAAATTGCACCATAACACTAGAATAGTTTCTACTAACCATATACATGCCAAAATCAAGGATGAAATAACTTAGATAAAATCTAGAAATATCACTAATACAGAACTTGATCATCCCAACTTCCAAATCACAAGAAACTCCATCAAATTAATCAAGATCAACTTATCCAACAACTTAATCACAAGATTCAAGAATACAAAGGGGTTTCTAAGAGTTATACCTTCCAACACCTTGAAATCAAGCAAAGCAAACCCTAGTCCTCTCAAAACACTCCACCCTTAACTTGCAATCACCTTCGATATGAAGTTAATCAGAGTAGATTTTGAAAATTGGAAGAAAAATCTCTCAAGATTTAGTGAAGGAATCAAAGGAAAAGAATGGAGTTCCTCTCTTTATTTTTGCTCCCACGAAGGTCGATCAGTTTGAAGATGAAGAAAAGTGGGTTTTGAACCACAAATGAAGACAAAAAATGAAGACTTAACCATTAAGGAAAGTTGTACACGACAGAATCTGGCGGGATATCCGGCCGGATTCAAGAGAATTGCTCGGTCAATTTTTTTTTTCAAACGAGCAAGCCAATCCGGCCAAGTATCCAGCCAAGAACTGGCCGGATATGCGACCAGATTTGCTAAGAACACTGTTCACCAGAATTTTTCCTTTTCTTCTTCTTTCGGGTGTCACAAACTCCCCCCTTGAAAGAATATCGTTCTTGACATTTCAACTTGTACTAATCAGATCAGCATAGTTCTCGAAAGTCAGTCAAATACTACGAATCATTCCAATCCCATATATCACTTAGTAATGAGCCAATAGATAGCTAAACAAGTAACCAAAAAGAACATGCAAAAGGGCTCGATTCAACCAACTAACCCTGAGTTGGAAATAAATTTCTAGATATTCAAAAAATTCAGGACATGGCTCAGTCTCAAGTCAGAAATTTTACCTCCTGACGGAGCTGGACAACACAACAAGCTAGCACGACAGCTATATTTCACCAAAGAATCTCACTTCAGGAAGTTGTCCCTGGTGGTGCTGGACAATACAACATGCTAGCACGACAGCTATACTTCACCAGAGAACCTTAGTTTAGGAATTTCATCCCTGGCGGTGCTGAACAACACAACAGGCAGGTCTCGCCAGAAGAATGGCGGTGCTTGATAACACAACAGGCAATACCCCACCAGAGAGGCTCAGTTCAAGAAGTTCATCCCTGACGGTGCTGGACAACACAACAGGCATACCTCGCCAGAAGGATGGCGGTGCTTGATAACACAACAGGCAATGCCTCACCAGAGAGGTTCAGTTCAAGAAGTTCATCCCTGGCGGTACTGGACAACGCAACAGGCATGCCTCGCCAGAAGAATGGCGGTTCTTTATAATACAACAGGCAATGCCCCACCAGAGAGGTTCAGTTCAACCGCTACAGAGGAGTAGTTGCCGGTCTACAGTCAAACATAAAACAAACAAGTTTAAAAGCAGGATCAATTACTTCAAGTTCAAGTAGCACAGGTACGAATAAGAACTCACTCGACTAGCATATGCCCAGCAATTCACATTCGCAAATAGTCACCGAATTCAAATCCACATACTGATCATATACGAATCAAGTTACTTGGTCATGCGGAAAAGAGATACCATATATTCAGTCATGTCCATTAAGTGTACGCAGGAGCACACTCGCCTAAACAAGTTCAAGTTTCAGATAAACTCATGCTAGTTTTTGTCACAGGCAGTTCAAAGATTTCAAATCCCAACACGTACAAATCGGATGGTGCAAACCTTAATCAATCAAGAAGGCTAAAAAAAGGATGCAAAATCAAAAGTTTTCTCAACAATTTCGGCCACCACCCTAATCTATAAAAACCATCGGTGCTCCAAATAAACAATGAAGAGACGTTGGTTCTAAGCACAAGATTTTCAAAGAACTCAATAGAGCCAAATCATGTCATGGCACACACACAAACACAAATGATATGCAATCGAGTAACCAATGCAAGAATTAGTTCGAAAAGTAACTTTGAAAATAGTTGTGGAATCACTCACCAACCACAACTCATGAATCTCATCATCATAAATCGTTGTCTTGCTCAAGTCCAAGCCCTAGATCACAAATATCATGTCAAGTAAAAGGGAAATCTAAAATCATCAACTTCCTATCACCTTTTGGGATTTTAATCACAATTGAAGTCATACTTATCGGGTAGAAACGAATCGTATGGCGTTACGAAGCTAAGACATATACCAACATTTCTTATGAAAACATCCAAAGCCAAATCATACATTTTCATGAACAAAAATCGATATCTTAGAGAAAAATGGAAACTGTGCGCGTAACAGGGTTTAAGGGCTACAGTACTCCAATCGATCTGAAAATTTGCAGGTAGATATCCAACGCATATATCTACAACATTCATGTTTTGTCCAAAACTTGTTCGGTCAAGAACATGGAGAAATTTGCAGTCCAAGTTGAATCTAGAAACAAGATAAAAACTGAAATCGCTCTTTTAAACTAATCTTTGCATATAACCATCACTAATATCAATTAAGGCTAGAAATTGCACCATAACACTAGAATAGTTTCTACTAACCATATACATGCCAAAATCAAGGATGAAATAACTTAGATAAAATCTAGAAATATCACTAATACAGAACTTGATCATCCCAACTTCCAAATCACAAGAAACTCCATCAAATTAATCAAGATCAACTTATCCAACAACTTAATCACAAGATTCAAGAATACAAAGGGGTTTCTAAGAGTTATACCTTCCAACACCTTGAAATCAAGCAAAGCAAACCCTAGTCCTCTCAAAACACTCCACCCTTAACTTGCAATCACCTTCGATATGAAGTTAATCAGAGTAGATTTTGAAAATTGGAAGAAAAATCTCTCAAGATTTAGTGAAGGAATCAAAGGAAAAGAATGGAGTTCCTCTCTTTATTTTTGCTCCCACGAAGGTCGATCAGTTTGAAGATGAAGAAAAGTGGGTTTTGAACCACAAATGAAGACAAAAAATGAAGACTTAACCATTAAGGAAAGTTGTACACGACAGAATCTGGCGGGATATCCGGCCGGATTCAAGAGAATTGCTCGGTCAATTTTTTTTTTCAAACGAGCAAGCCAATCCGGCCAAGTATCCAGCCAAGAACTGGCCGGATATGCGACCAGATTTGCTAAGAACACTGTTCACCAGAATTTTTCCTTTTCTTCTTCTTTCGGGTGTCACAAACTCCCCCCTTAAAAGAATGTCGTTCTCGACATTTCAACTTGTACTAATCAGATCAGCATAGTTCTCGAAAGTCAGTCAAATACTACGAATCATTCCAATCCCATATATCACTTAGTAATGAGCCAATAGATAGCTAAACAAGTAACCAAAAAGAACATGCAAAAGGGCTCGATTCAACCAACTAGCCCTGAGTTGGAAATAAATTCCCAGATATTCAAAAAATTCAGGACATGGCTAAGTCTCAAGTCAGAAATTTTACCCCCTGGCGGAGCTGGACAACACAACAAGCTAGCACGACTGCTATATTTCACCAAAGAATCTCAGTTCAGGAAGTTGTCCCTGGTGGTGCTGGACAATACAACAAGTTAGCACGAAAGCTATACTTCACCAGAGAACCTTAGTTTAGGAATTTCATCCCTGGCGGTGCAGAACAACACAACAGGCATGCCTCGCCAGAAGAATGGCGGTGCTTGATAACACAACAGACAATGCCCCACCAGAGAGGCTCAATTCAAGAAGTTCATCCCTGACGGTGCTGGACAACACAACAGGCATACCTCACCAGAAGAATGGCGGTGCTTGATAACACAGCAGGCAATGCCTCACCCGAGAGGTTCAGTTCAAGAAGTTCATCCCTGACGGTATTGGACAACGCAACAGGCATGCCTCGCCAGAAGAATGGCGGTTCATTATAATACAACAGGCAATGCCCCACCAGAGAGGTTCAGTTCAACCGCTACAGAGGAGCTGTTGCCGGTCTACAGTCAAACATAAAACAAACAAGTTTAAAGGCAGGATCAATTACTTCAAGTTCAAGGAGCACAGGTACGAATAAGAACTCACTCGACTAGCCTATGCCCAGCAATTCACATTCGCAAATAGTCACCGAATTCAAATCCACATACTGATCATATACGAATCAAGTTACGAATCATATCCATTAAGTGTACGCAGGAGCACACTCGCCTAAACAAGTTCAAGTTTCAAATAAACTCATGCTAGTTGGTCTCAGGCAGTTCAAAGATTTCAAATCCCAACACGTACAAATCGGATGGTGCAAACCTTAATCAATCAAGAAGGCTAAAAAAAGGATGCAAAATCAAAAGTTTTCTCAACAATTTCGGCCACCACCCTAATCTATAAAAACCATCGGTGCTCCAAATAAACAATGAAGAGACGTTGGTTCTAAGCACAAGATTTTCAAAGAACTCAATAGAGCCAAATCATGTCATGGCACACACACAAACACAAATGATATGCAATCGAGTAACCAATGCAAGAATTAGTTCGAAGAGTAACTTTGAAAATAGTTGTGGAATCACTCACCAACCACAACTCATGAATCTCATCCATCATAAATCGTTGTCTTGCTCAAGTCCAAGCCCTAGATCACAAATATCATGTCAAGTAAAAGGGAAATCTAAAATCATCAACTTCCTATCACCTTTTGGGATTTTAATCACAATTGAAGTCATACTTATCGGGTTGAAACGAATCTTATGGCGTTACGAAGCTAAGACATATACCAACATTTCTTATGAAAACCTCCAAAGCCAAATCATACATTTTCATGAACAAAAATCGATATCTTACAGAAAAATGGAAACTGTGCGCGTAACAGGGTTTAAAGGGCCACAGTACTCCAATCGATCTGAAAATTTGCAGGTAGATATCCAACGCATATATCTACAACATTCACTTTTGTCCAAAAGCTGGTTCGGCCTAGAACATGGAGAAATTTGCAGTCCAAATTGAATCTAGAAACAAGATAAAAACTGAAATCGCTCTTTTAAACTAATCTTTGCATATAACCATCACTAATATCAATTAAGGTTAGAAATTGCACCTTAACACTAGAATAGTTTCTACTAATCATATACATGCCAAAATCAAGGATGAAATAACTTAGATAAAATCTAGAAATATCACTAATATAGAACTTGATCATCCCAACTTCCAAATCACAAGAAACTCCATAAAATTAATCAAGATCAACTTATCCAACAACTTAATCACAAGATTCAAGAATACAAAGGGGTTTCTAAGAGTTATACCTTCCAACACCTTGAAATCAAGCAAATCAAATCCTAGTCCTCTCAAAACTCTCCACCCTTAACTTGCAATCACCTTCGATATGAAGTTAATCGGAGTAGATTTCAAAAATTGAAAGAAATCTATCAAGATTTAGTGAAGGAATCAAAGGAAAAGAATGGAGTTCCTTTTTTTATTTTTGCTCCCAAGAAGGTCGGTCAGTTTGAAGATAAAGAAAAGTTGGTCTTTGAACCTGAAGAAAAATGGGTTTTGAACCACAAATGAAGTCAAAAAATGAAGACTTAACCATTAAGGAAAGTTGTACACGACAGAATCCAGCGGTATATCCCAGGATAGGAGGCCGGATTCAAGGCAGTAGCCAGGTCAATTTTTTTTTCAAACGAGCAAGCCAATCCGGCCAAGTATCCAGCCAAGAACTGGCCGGATATGCGGCCGGATTTGCTAAGAACACTGTTCACCAGAATTTTTCCTTTTCTTCTTCTTTCGGGTGTCACAAACTCCCCCCTTAAAAGAATGTCGTTCTCGACATTTCAACTTGTACTAATCAGATCAGCATAGTTCTCGAAAGTCAGTCAAATACTACGAATCATTCCAATCCCATATATCACTTAGTAATGAGCCAATAGATAGCTAAACAAGTAACCAAAAAGAACATGCAAAAGGGCTCGATTCAACCAACTAGCCCTGAGTTGGAAATAAATTCCCAGATATTCAAAAAATTCAGGACATGGCTAAGTCTCAAGTCAGAAATTTTACCCCCTGGCGGAGCTGGACAACACAACAAGCTAGCACGACTGCTATATTTCACCAAAGAATCTCAGTTCAGGAAGTTGTCCCTGGTGGTGCTGGACAATACAACAAGTTAGCACGACAGCTATACTTCACCAGAGAACCTTAGTTTAGGAATTTCATCCCTGGCGGTGCAGAACAACACAACAGGCATGCCTCGCCAGAAGAATGGCGGTGCTTGATAACACAACAGGCAATGCCCCACCAGAGAGGCTCAGTTCAAGAAGTTCATCCCTGACGGTGCTGGACAACACAACAGGCATACCTCACCAGAAGAATGGCGGTGCTTGATAACACAGCAGGCAATGCCTCACCCGAGAGGTTCAGTTCAAGAAGTTCATCCCTGACGGTATTGGACAACGCAACAGGCATGCCTCGCCAGAAGAATGGCGGTTCATTATAATACAACAGGCAATGCCCCACCAGAGAGGTTCAGTTCAACCGCTACAGAGGAGCTGTTGCCGGTCTACAGTCAAACATAAAACAAACAAGTTTAAAAGCAGGATCAATTACTTCAAGTTCAAGGAGCACAGGTACGAATAAGAACTCACTCGACTAGCCTATGCCCAGCAATTCACATTCGCAAATAGTCACCGAATTCAAATCCACATACTGATCATATACGAATCAAGTTACGAATCATATCCATTAAGTGTACGCAGGAGCACACTCGCCTAAACAAGTTCAAGTTTCAAATAAACTCATGCTAGTTGGTCTCAGGCAGTTCAAAGATTTCAAATCCCAACACGTACAAATCGGATGGTGCAAACCTTAATCAATCAAGAAGGCTAAAAAAAGGATGCAAAATCAAAAGTTTTCTCAACAATTTCGGCCACCACCCTAATCTATAAAAACCATCGGTGCTCCAAATAAACAATGAAGAGACGTTGGTTCTAAGCACAAGATTTTCAAAGAACTCAATAGAGCCAAATCATGTCATGGCACACACACAAACACAAATGATATGCAATCGAGTAACCAATGCAAGAATTAGTTCGAAAAGTAACTTTGAAAATAGTTGTGGAATCACTCACCAACCACAACTCATGAATCTCATCCATCATAAATCGTTGTCTTGCTCAAGTCCAAGCCCTAGATCACAAATATCATGTCAAGTAAAAGGGAAATCTAAAATCATCAACTTCCTATCACCTTTTGGGATTTTAATCACAATTGAAGTCATACTTATCGGGTTGAAACGAATCGTATGGCGTTACGAAGCTAAGACATATACCAAAATTTCTTATGAAAACGTCCAAAGCCAAATCATACATTTTCATGAACAAAAATCGATATCTTAGAGAAAAATGGAAACTGTGCGCGTAACAGGGTTTAAGGGCTACAGTACTCCAATCGATCTGAAAATTTGCAGGTAGATATCCAACGCATATATTTACAACATTCATGTTTTGTCCAAAAGCTGGTTCGGTCTAGAACATGGAGAAATTTGCAGTCCAAGTTGAATCTAGAAACAAGATAAAAACTGAAATCGCTCTTTTAAACTAATCTTTACATATAACCATCACTAATATCAATTAAGGCTAGAAATTGCACCTTAAAACTAGAATAGTTTCTACTAATCATATACATGCCAAAATCAAGGATGAAATAACTTAGATAAAATCTAGAAATATCACTAATACAGAACTTGATCATCCCAACTTCCAAATCACAAGAAACTCCATCAAATTAATCAAGATCAACTTATCCAACAACTTAATCACAAGATTCAAGAATACAAAGGGATTTCTAAGAGTTATACCTTCCAACACCTTGAAATCAAGCAAAGCAAACCCTAGTCCTCTCAAAACACTCCACCCTTAACTGGCAATCACCTTCGATATGAAGTTAATCGGAGTAGATTTCGAAAATTGGAAAAAAATCTCTCAAAATTTAGTGAAGGAATCAAAGGAAAAGAATGGAGTTCCTCTCTTTATTTTTGCACCCAAGAAGGTCGATCAGTTTGAAGATGAAGAAAAGTGGGTTTTGAACCTGAAGAAAAATGGGTTTTGAACCACAAATGAAGTCAAAAAATGAAGACTTAACCATTAAGGAAAGTTGTACACGACAGAATCCAGCGGTATATCCGGCCGGATAGGAGGCCGGATTCAAGGCAGTAGCCAGGTCAATTTTTTTTTCAAACGAGCAAGCCAATCCGGCCAAGTATCCAGCCAAGAACTGGCCGGATATGCGGCCGGATTTGCTAAGAACACTGTTCACCAGAATTTTTCCTTTTCTTCTTCTTTCGGGTGTCACAAACTCCCCCCTTAAAAGAATGTCGTTCTCGACATTTCAACTTGTACTAATCAGATCAGCATAGTTCTCGAAAGTCAGTCAAATACTACGAATCATTCCAATCCCATATATCACTTAGTAATGAGCCAATAGATAGCTAAACAAGTAACCAAAAAGAACATGCAAAAGGGCTCGATTCAACCAACTAGCCCTGAGTTGGAAATAAATTCCCAGATATTCAAAAAATTCAGGACATGGCTAAGTCTCAAGTCAGAAATTTTACCCCCTGGCGGAGCTGGACAACACAACAAGCTAGCACGACTGCTATATTTCACCAAAGAATCTCAGTTCAGGAAGTTGTCCCTGGTGGTGCTGGACAATACAACAAGTTAGCACGACAGCTATACTTCACCAGAGAACCTTAGTTTAGGAATTTCATCCCTGGCGGTGCAGAACAACACAACAGGCATGCCTCGCCAGAAGAATGGCGGTGCTTGATAACACAACAGGCAATGCCCCACCAGAGAGGCTCAGTTCAAGAAGTTCATCCCTGACGGTGCTGGACAACACAACAGGCATACCTCACCAGAAGAATGGCGGTGCTTGATAACACAGCAGGCAATGCCTCACCCGAGAGGTTCAGTTCAAGAAGTTCATCCCTGACGGTATTGGACAACGCAACAGGCATGCCTCGCCAGAAGAATGGCGGTTCATTATAATACAACAGGCAATGCCCCACCAGAGAGGTTCAGTTCAACCGCTACAGAGGAGCTGTTGCCGGTCTACAGTCAAACATAAAACAAACAAGTTTAAAAGCAGGATCAATTACTTCAAGTTCAAGGAGCACAGGTACGAATAAGAACTCACTCGACTAGCCTATGCCCAGCAATTCACATTCGCAAATAGTCACCGAATTCAAATCCACATACTGATCATATACGAATCAAGTTACGAATCATATCCATTAAGTGTACGCAGGAGCACACTCGCCTAAACAAGTTCAAGTTTCAAATAAACTCATGCTAGTTGGTCTCAGGCAGTTCAAAGATTTCAAATCCCAACACGTACAAATCGGATGGTGCAAACCTTAATCAATCAAGAAGGCTAAAAAAAGGATGCAAAATCAAAAGTTTTCTCAACAATTTCGGCCACCACCCTAATCTATAAAAACCATCGGTGCTCCAAATAAACAATGAAGAGACGTTGGTTCTAAGCACAAGATTTTCAAAGAACTCAATAGAGCCAAATCATGTCATGGCACACACACAAACACAAATGATATGCAATCGAGTAACCAATGCAAGAATTAGTTCGAAAAGTAACTTTGAAAATAGTTGTGGAATCACTCACCAACCACAACTCATGAATCTCATCCATCATAAATCGTTGTCTTGCTCAAGTCCAAGCCCTAGATCACAAATATCATGTCAAGTAAAAGGGAAATCTAAAATCATCAACTTCCTATCACCTTTTGGGATTTTAATCACAATTGAAGTCATACTTATCGGGTTGAAACGAATCGTATGGCGTTACGAAGCTAAGACATATACCAAAATTTCTTATGAAAACGTCCAAAGCCAAATCATACATTTTCATGAACAAAAATCGATATCTTAGAGAAAAATGGAAACTGTGCGCGTAACAGGGTTTAAGGGCTACAGTACTCCAATCGATCTGAAAATTTGCAGGTAGATATCCAACGCATATATTTACAACATTCATGTTTTGTCCAAAAGCTGGTTCGGTCTAGAACATGGAGAAATTTGCAGTCCAAGTTGAATCTAGAAACAAGATAAAAACTGAAATCGCTCTTTTAAACTAATCTTTACATATAACCATCACTAATATCAATTAAGGCTAGAAATTGCACCTTAAAACTAGAATAGTTTCTACTAATCATATACATGCCAAAATCAAGGATGAAATAACTTAGATAAAATCTAGAAATATCACTAATACAGAACTTGATCATCCCAACTTCCAAATCACAAGAAACTCCATCAAATTAATCAAGATCAACTTATCCAACAACTTAATCACAAGATTCAAGAATACAAAGGGATTTCTAAGAGTTATACCTTCCAACACCTTGAAATCAAGCAAAGCAAACCCTAGTCCTCTCAAAACACTCCACCCTTAACTGGCAATCACCTTCGATATGAAGTTAATCGGAGTAGATTTCGAAAATTGGAAAAAAATCTCTCAAAATTTAGTGAAGGAATCAAAGGAAAAGAATGGAGTTCCTCTCTTTATTTTTGCACCCAAGAAGGTCGATCAGTTTGAAGATGAAGAAAAGTGGGTTTTGAACCTGAAGAAAAATGGGTTTTGAACCACAAATGAAGTCAAAAAATGAAGACTTAACCATTAAGGAAAGTTGTACACGACAGAATCCAGCGGTATATCCGGCAGGATAGGAGGCCGGATTCAAGGCAGTAGCCAGGTCAATTTTTTTTTCAAACGAGCAAGCCAATCCGGCCAAGTATCCAGCCAAGAACTGGCCGGATATGCGGCCGGATTTGCTAAGAACACTGTTCACCAGAATTTTTCCTTTTCTTCTTCTTTCGGGTGTCACAAACTCCCCCCTTAAAAGAATGTCGTTCTCGACATTTCAACTTGTACTAATCAGATCAGCATAGTTCTCGAAAGTCAGTCAAATACTACGAATCATTCCAATCCCATATATCACTTAGTAATGAGCCAATAGATAGCTAAACAAGTAACCAAAAAGAACATGCAAAAGGGCTCGATTCAACCAACTAGCCCTGAGTTGGAAATAAATTCCCAGATATTCAAAAAATTCAGGACATGGCTAAGTCTCAAGTCAGAAATTTTACCCCCCGGCGGAGCTGGACAACACAACAAGCTAGCACGACTGCTATATTTCACCAAAGAATCTCAGTTCAGGAAGTTGTCCCTGGTGGTGCTGGACAATACAACAAGTTAGCACGACAGCTATACTTCACCAGAGAACCTTAGTTTAGGAATTTCATCCCTGGCGGTGCAGAACAACACAACAGGCATGCCTCGCCAGAAGAATGGCGGTGCTTGATAACACAACAGGCAATGCCCCACCAGAGAGGCTCAGTTCAAGAAGTTCATCCCTGACGGTGCTGGACAACACAACAGGCATACCTCACCAGAAGAATGGCGGTGCTTGATAACACAGCAGGCAATGCCTCACCCGAGAGGTTCAGTTCAAGAAGTTCATCCCTGACGGTATTGGACAACGCAACAGGCATGCCTCGCCAGAAGAATGGCGGTTCATTATAATACAACAGGCAATGCCCCACCATAGAGGTTCAGTTCAACCGCTACAGAGGAGCTGTTGCCGGTCTACAGTCAAACATAAAACAAACAAGCTTAAAAGCAGGATCAATTACTTCAAGTTCAAGGAGCACAGGTACGAATAAGAACTCACTCGACTAGCCTATGCCCAGCAATTCACATTCGTAAATAGTCACCGAATTCAAATCCACATACTGATCATATACGAATCAAGTTACGAATCATATCCATTAAGTGTACGCAGGAGCACACTCGCCTAAACAAGTTCAAGTTTCAAATAAACTCATGCTAGTTGGTCTCAGGCAGTTCAAAGATTTCAAATCCCAACACGTACAAATCGGATGGTGCAAACCTTAATCAATCAAGAAGGCTAAAAAAAGGATGCAAAATCAAAAGTTTTCTCAACAATTTCGGCCACCACCCTAATCTATAAAAACCATCGGTGCTCCAAATAAACAATGAAGAGACGTTGGTTCTAAGCACAAGATTTTCAAAGAACTCAATAGAGCCAAATCATGTCATGGCACACACACAAACACAAATGATATGCAATCGAGTAACCAATGCAAGAATTAGTTCGAAAAGTAACTTTGAAAATAGTTGTGGAATCACTCACCAACCACAACTCATGAATCTCATCCATCATAAATCGTTGTCTTGCTCAAGTCCAAGCCCTAGATCACAAATATCATGTCAAGTAAAAGGGAAATCTAAAATCATCAACTTCCTATCACCTTTTGGGATTTTAATCACAATTGAAGTCATACTTATCGGGTAGAAACGAATCGTATGGCGTTACGAAGCTAAGACATATACCAACATTTCTTATGAAAACATCCAAAGCCAAATCATACATTTTCATGAACAAAAATCGATATCTTAGAGAAAAATGGAAACTGTGCGCGTAACAGGGTTTAAGGGCTACAGTACTCCAATCGATCTGAAAATTTGCAGGTAGATATCCAACGCATATATCTACAACATTCATGTTTTGTCCAAAACTTGTTCGGTCTAGAACATGGAGAAATTTGCAGTCCAAGTTGAATCTAGAAACAAGATAAAAACTGAAATCGCTCTTTTAAACTAATCTTTGCATATAACCATCACTAATATCAATTAAGGCTAGAAATTGCACCATAACACTAGAATAGTTTCTACTAACCATATACATGCCAAAATCAAGGATGAAATAACTTAGATAAAATCTAGAAATATCACTAATACAGAACTTGATCATCCCAACTTCCAAATCACAAGAAACTCCATCAAATTAATCAAGATCAACTTATCCAACAACTTAATCACAAGATTCAAGAATACAAAGGGATTTCTAAGAGTTATACCTTCCAACACCTTGAAATCAAGCAAAGCAAACCCTAGTCCTCTCAAAACACTCCACCCTTAACTGGCAATCACCTTCGATATGAAGTTAATCGGAGTAGATTTCGAAAATTGGAAAAAAATCTCTCAAAATTTAGTGAAGGAATCAAAGGAAAAGAATGGAGTTCCTCTCTTTATTTTTGCACCCAAGAAGGTCGATCAGTTTGAAGATGAAGAAAAGTGGGTTTTGAACCTGAAGAAAAATGGGTTTTGAACCACAAATGAAGTCAAAAAATGAAGACTTAACCATTAAGGAAAGTTGTACACGACAGAATCCAGCGGTATATCCGGCCGGATAGGAGGCCGGATTCAAGGCAGTAGCCAGGTCAATTTTTTTTTCAAACGAGCAAGCCAATCCGGCCAAGTATCCAGCCAAGAACTGGCCGGATATGCGGCCGGATTTGCTAAGAACACTGTTCACCAGAATTTTTCCTTTTCTTCTTCTTTCGGGTGTCACAAACTCCCCCCTTAAAAGAATGTCGTTCTCGACATTTCAACTTGTACTAATCAGATCAGCATAGTTCTCGAAAGTCAGTCAAATACTACGAATCATTCCAATCCCATATATCACTTAGTAATGAGCCAATAGATAGCTAAACAAGTAACCAAAAAGAACATGCAAAAGGGCTCGATTCAACCAACTAGCCCTGAGTTGGAAATAAATTCCCAGATATTCAAAAAATTCAGGACATGGCTAAGTCTCAAGTCAGAAATTTTACCCCCTGGCGGAGCTGGACAACACAACAAGCTAGCACGACTGCTATATTTCACCAAAGAATCTCAGTTCAGGAAGTTGTCCCTGGTGGTGCTGGACAATACAACAAGTTAGCACGACAGCTATACTTCACCAGAGAACCTTAGTTTAGGAATTTCATCCCTGGCGGTGCAGAACAACACAACAGGCATGCCTCGCCAGAAGAATGGCGGTGCTTGATAACACAACAGGCAATGCCCCACCAGAGAGGCTCAGTTCAAGAAGTTCATCCCTGACGGTGCTGGACAACACAACAGGCATACCTCACCAGAAGAATGGCGGTGCTTGATAACACAGCAGGCAATGCCTCACCCGAGAGGTTCAGTTCAAGAAGTTCATCCCTGACGGTATTGGACAACGCAACAGGCATGCCTCGCCAGAAGAATGGCGGTTCATTATAATACAACAGGCAATGCCCCACCAGAGAGGTTCAGTTCAACCGCTACAGAGGAGCTGTTGCCGGTCTACAGTCAAACATAAAACAAACAAGTTTAAAAGCAGGATCAATTACTTCAAGTTCAAGGAGCACAGGTACGAATAAGAACTCACTCGACTAGCATATGCCCAGCAATTCACATTCGCAAATAGTCACCGAATTCAAATCCACATACTGATCATATACGAATCAAGTTACTTGGTCATGCGGAAAAGAGATACCATATATTCAGTCATGTCCATTAAGTGTACGCAGGAGCACACTCGCCTAAACAAGTTCAAGTTTCAGATAAACTCATGCTAGTTTTTGTCACAGGCAGTTCAAAGATTTCAAATACCAACACGTACAAATCGGATGGTGCAAACCTTAATCAATCAAGAAGACTAAAAAAAGGATGCAAAATCAAAAGTTTTCTCAACAATTCCGGCCACCACCCTAATCTATCAAAACCATCGGTACTCCAAATAAACAATGAAGAGACGTTGGTTCTAAGCACAAGATTTTTCAAGAACTCAATAGAGCCAAATCATGTCATGGCACACACACAAACACAAATGATATGCAATCGAGTAACCAATGCAAGAATTAGTTCGAAAAGAAACTTTGAAAATAGTTGTGGAATCACTCACCAACCACAACTCATGAATCTCATCTATCATAAATCATTGTCTTGCTCAAGTCCAAGCCCTAGATCACAAATATCATGTCAAGTAAAAGGGAAATCTAAAATCATCAACTTCCTATCACCTTTTGGGATTTTAATCACAATTGAAGTCATACTTATCGGGTTGAAACGAATCGTATGGCGTTACGAAGCTAAGACATATACCAAAATTTCTTATGAAAACGTCCAAAGCCAAATCATACATTTTCATGAACAAAAATCGATATCTTAGAGAAAAATGGAAACTGTGCGCGTAACAGGGTTTAAGGGCTACAGTACTCCAATCGATCTGAAAATTTGCAGGTAGATATCCAACGCATATATTTACAACATTCATGTTTTGTCCAAAAGCTGGTTCGGTCTAGAACATGGAGAAATTTGCAGTCCAAGTTGAATCTAGAAACAAGAAAAAAACTGAAATCGCTCTTTTAAACTAATCTTTACATATAACCATCACTAATATCAATTAAGGCTAGAAATTGCACCTTAAAACTAGAATAGTTTCTACTAATCATATACATGCCAAAATCAAGGATGAAATAACTTAGATAAAATCTAGAAATATCACTAATATAGAACTTGATCATCCCAACTTCCAAATCACAAGAAACTACATAAAATTAATCAAGATCAACTTATCCAACAACTTAATCACAAGATTCAAGAATACAAAGGGGTTTCTAAGAGTTATACCTTCCAACACCTTGAAATCAAGCAAAGCAAACCCTAGTCCTCTCAAAACACTCCACCCTTAACTTGCAATCACCTTCTATATGAAGTTAATCGGAGTAGATTTCGAAAATTGGAAAAAAATCTCCCAAAATTTAGTGAAGGAATCAAAGGAAAAGAATGGAGTTCCTCTCTTTATTTTTGCACCCAAGAAGGTCGATCAGTTTGAAGATGAAGAAAAGTGGGTTTTGAACCTGAAGAAAAATGGGTTTTGAACCACAAATGAAGTCAAAAAATGAAGACTTAACCATTAAGGAAAGTTGTACACGACAGAATCCAGCGGTATATCCGGCGGATAGGAGGCCGGATTCAAGGCAGTAGCCAGGTCAATTTTTTTTTCAAACGAGCAAGCCAATCCGGCCAAGTATCCAGCCAAGAACTGGCCGGATATGCGGCCGGATTTGCTAAGAACACTGTTCACCAGAATTTTTCCTTTTCTTCTTCTTTCGGGTGTCACAAACTCCCCCCTTAAAAGAATGTCGTTCTCGACATTTCAACTTGTACTAATCAGATCAGCATAGTTCTCGAAAGTCAGTCAAATACTACGAATCATTCCAATCCCATATATCACTTAGTAATGAGCCAATAGATAGCTAAACAAGTAACCAAAAAGAACATGCAAAAGGGCTCGATTCAACCAACTAGCCCTGAGTTGGAAATAAATTCCCAGATATTCAAAAAATTCAGGACATGGCTAAGTCTCAAGTCAGAAATTTTACCCCCCGGCGGAGCTGGACAACACAACAAGCTAGCACGACTGCTATATTTCACCAAAGAATCTCAGTTCAGGAAGTTGTCCCTGGTGGTGCTGGACAATACAACAAGTTAGCACGACAGCTATACTTCACCAGAGAACCTTAGTTTAGGAATTTCATCCCTGGCGGTGCAGAACAACACAACAGGCATGCCTCGCCAGAAGAATGGCGGTGCTTGATAACACAACAGGCAATGCCCCACCAGAGAGGCTCAGTTCAAGAAGTTCATCCCTGACGGTGCTGGACAACACAACAGGCATACCTCACCAGAAGAATGGCGGTGCTTGATAACACAGCAGGCAATGCCTCACCCGAGAGGTTCAGTTCAAGAAGTTCATCCCTGACGGTATTGGACAACGCAACAGGCATGCCTCGCCAGAAGAATGGCGGTTCATTATAATACAACAGGCAATGCCCCACCAGAGAGGTTCAGTTCAACCGCTACAGAGGAGCTGTTGCCGGTCTACAGTCAAACATAAAACAAACAAGTTTAAAAGCAGGATCAATTACTTCAAGTTCAAGGAGCACAGGTACGAATAAGAACTCACTCGACTAGCCTATGCCCAGCAATTCACATTCGCAAATAGTCACCGAATTCAAATCCACATACTGATCATATACGAATCAAGTTACGAATCATATCCATTAAGTGTACGCAGGAGCACACTCGCCTAAACAAGTTCAAGTTTCAAATAAACTCATGTTAGTTGGTCTCAGGCAGTTCAAAGATTTCAAATCCCAACACGTACAAATCGGATGGTGCAAACCTTAATCAATCAAGAAGGCTAAAAAAAGGATGCAAAATCAAAAGTTTTCTCAACAATTTCGGCCACCACCCTAATCTATAAAAACCATCGGTGCTCCAAATAAACAATGAAGAGACGTTGGTTCTAAGCACAAGATTTTCAAAGAACTCAACAGAGCCAAATCATGTCATGGCACACACACAAACACAAATGATATGCAATCGAGTAACCAATGCAAGAATTAGTTCGAAGAGTAACTTTGAAAATAGTTGTGGAATCACTCACCAACCACAACTCATGAATCTCATCCATCATAAATCGTTGTCTTGCTCAAGTCCAAGCCCTAGATCACAAATATCATGTCAAGTAAAAGGGAAATCTAAAATCATCAACTTCCTATCACCTTTTGGGATTTTAATCACAATTGAAGTCATACTTATCGGGTTGAAACGAATCGTATGGCGTTACGAAGCTAAGACATATACCAACATTTCTTATGAAAACGTCCAAAGCCAAATCATACATTTTCATGAACAAAAATCGATATCTTAGAGAAAAATGGAAACTGTGCGCGTAACAGGGTTTAAGGGCTACAGTACTCCAATCGATCTGAAAATTTGCAGGTAGATATCCAACGCATATATCTACAACATTCATGTTTTGTCCAAAACTTGTTCGGTCTAGAACATGGAGAAATTTGCAGTCCAAGTTGAATCTAGAAACAAGATAAAAACTGAAATCGCTCTTTTAAACTAATCTTTACATATAACCATCACTAATATCAATTAAGGCTAGAAATTGCACCTTAAAACTAGAATAGTTTCTACTAATCATATACATGCCAAAATCAAGGATGAAATAACTTAGATAAAATCTAGAAATATCACTAATACAGAACTTGATCATCCCAACTTCCAAATCACAAGAAACTCCATCAAATTAATCAAGATCAACTTATCCAACAACTTAATCACAAGATTCAAGAATACAAAGGGATTTCTAAGAGTTATACCTTCCAACACCTTGAAATCAAGCAAAGCAAACCCTAGTCCTCTCAAAACACTCCACCCTTAACTTGCAATCACCTTCGATATGAAGTTAATCGGAGTAGATTTCGAAAATTGGAAGAAAAATCTCTCAAGATTTAGTGAAGGAATCAAAGGAAAAGAATTTTGCTCCCACGAAG
>NW_020862283.1:0-38692 GCF_003713205.1 Coffea eugenioides | reverse complement strand
TGTATATTCGATGTTTGTACTCCCTTTTGAGATAGTAATGTATATAAGTTTTGCTTTAAGTTTTGGATCGTCGTTATATTTATTCTTGTGGGTTTATTCTGGCTTTGTTTGAGGGTTGAAGTGAACGACTGAATCCCGACGAGAGCTGGGCAGGCGGTCCGCCGAATCCTTTGGTTCGCCTTAGGGGGAGATGGGGCTGTCACATTGAACGTTGACCAATCTGTGGCGGTTGAGCATGGCTTTCGACAAGCGCGAGGGAAAGGTGTGCGACAAATTCCCTCTGACAGACAGCTACGGTCTGCTTCATCCTCCCAAAACTCTTTCCAGGCTCTATTTCATGATTAACGGCATTTTTTGGAATATTAGAGGGGTGGCTAAAGCCCTACGTAGATTGATTAAGTTAGTAAGATTGCATCATGCTAAATTTGTGGTGATATGTGAGCCTAAGCTAGATGTGTCTAAAACTGTGTCCATTCGGTTATGATTATCATTTGATTGTATGCTTGTGAATCGATCGAATGATCTTTGGGTTTTCTATAATAGTCCTTTTGTGTGTTCAGTTGTGGGAAATTTGGATCAGCACATCTCTTTGGTTGTTCAACATCCGTTTTTGCCTAGCTTGGTCACTATGTCTTTTGTTCACGCAAAATGCTCTAGGGAAGAGCGAAGGGACTTATGGCTAAACCTATTAGCTGATAAACCTAGCTCAGCTCCTTGGTGCATTGGGGGAGACTTTAATACCATTTTGGCACCCCATGAGAAACGGGGGGGTCGGCCATTTGGTGTAGCTGAAGGGGTGGAGCTTATGTCCTTCATGGAAGAGGCTGGAGTTTTTGACGTGGGCTTTTCGGGAGCTAGTTTTACGTGGTGTAATAATAGGAGAGGCAGTGCTAGAGTCTCGAAGCGGTTGGACAGATTATTAATTAATAGGGAATGCTTGAACTTGTTCGCCTCGATTTCTGTAGTGCATTTGGCGAGATACCCTTGCGACCACGCGCCACTGAAGATTTCGTTTACCTCTCTCTTAGATGATAAACCACGTCCATTCTGTTTCTTGAATGTCTGGACGTCCAAACCACAACTCTTGGAGGTGATTCGCAGTGCTTGGGATCAAGAAGTGAGTGGCTCTCCATTGTGGGTCTTGTGCTCTAAATTGTTGGCAGCCAGGAGGGCTATTCAGCACTGGAATAAGCATTGTTTTGGTAATGTGTTCGATGCTGTTAGGGAGGCGGAGGCAACAATTCAAAGGACAGAGGAGGCCATGGATCAAGAGGGGTCGGAGAAGGCACAGGTCGAACTCAACAAGGCTCAAGCGGAGTTACGTCATGCGTTGTCCATTGAAGAGCAGTTCTGGAGTCAAAAGACTCGAGTTAAATGGCTTCGCAGTGGAGATCGTAATTCCAGATTCTTCCATGCAGTGGTACGGCAGCGACGGGCTCAAGGTATGATTCATAGAACAAAGGCGGCCAATGGAGTGTGGGTGGAGTCGGATGAGGATATAACGAGTGAGGTAATAGCATACTTTTCTGATCTCTTCTCGGGCACGTCGAGGTCCTCCTCGGATATGTTGCATCTTATCCCACTTGTGGTCTCGGGGGAGGACAACAGGCTCTTAGAGGTGGTGCCTACTATAGAGGAGGTTCATCGAGTGGTGAGGGAAATGGATGGGAATAGTGCTGCAGGCCCGGATGGATTCACGGGCAAGTTCTTTACCTTTTCGTAGGAGGTTATTGCTCAAGACGTCCATGCTGTGGTACTAAGCTTCTTTTGTGGGACGGAACTGCCTCGTTTCGTCACTTCTACCTCGCTTGTGTTAATTCCTAAGGTATCGAATCCTCAGGATTTCTCTCAGTTTAGACCGATTAGCCCGTGCAATTTTTTCAACAAGTTGTTATCTAGAATTTTGACTAATCAATTGGCTGGCATCTTGCCAAAGCTTATCTCCCTCCAACAGACAGGTTTTGTTAAGGGCCGCAATATAACAGAGAATTATTTGCTTGCTGGGGAAGTGGTATCGGGTATTGGTAAGAAAGTTAGGGGTGGAAACGTCGTTCTGAACCTGGACATGTCTAAAGCTTATGACAGGGTGTCATGGTTGCATATCATTGGAGTCCTACGAAAGTTTAAGTTTGGGGAGCAGTTTATAAATCTGGTGTGTTAGCTGTTGTCTAATGTTTGGTTCTCGGTAATCATCAATGGCTCTTCATATGATTTTTTCAAATCTACAGAGGGCTCTGCCAGGGGGACCCGCTATCGCTAGCATTGTTTATTATAGGGCTGAGGTTCTGTCGAGAGGTTTAAACAACCTTGCGCTGCAGTCGGGTTTCTTGGGGTTCCGAGTTCCGTATGGGTGCCCTCCGGTAACTCATTTGGCATTCATGGATGATGTTCTTATATTTGCGAATGGGTCCGCCTCCTTCTTAAAGGACATCATGTAGGTGCTGGAAGGATATCAACAGTGTTCGGGTCAGTTGATAAATGCTCAGAAAAGTGGGTACTTGGTTCATCCGTCATTGGCACCGACCAGAAGAAGGGTGATTGAGCGCGTCACGGAGTTTGTCTGGTAGGCCTTTCCCATAGGCTATTTGGAATTTTCTTTATACTTTGGGAGGTGTAAGTCGTCATACATTGGGGACGTGTGTCAGGCAATCCTACAGAGGATTTTGTCGTGGAAATCAAAGCTATTGTCTTCAGGAGGTAAGATAGTTCTAATCAAGCATGTGTTGTCCGCGATACCAGTCCACTTACTATCGGCTACTGTGCTTCCTCGCTCGGTGTTCGGTATTCTAGAGAAGGCATGCTCGAATTTCTTATGGGGTTCATCACCTAACGGAACAAAGCTTCATTGGATCTGGTGGTCTCAGTTGTGTTACCCGGTTGAGGAGGGCGGGGTGGGGTTTCGGCGGCTTGAAGACGTCTATACAGCTTTCTCTTGTAGGTTATGGTGGAGCTTTCGAATAGGGACGTCAGTAGGGGCTGCGTTCTTGCGAGCAAAATATTGCAGAGGGACTGACCCCTGTCAAGCACAATTGACGCTGACTGCTTTGCCGGTTTGGCGACGGATGGTGAACGTGAGCCGACAAGTCGAGATCTCTATGTTATGGCTAGTAAATGATGGGTCGTGCCATTTTTGGTATGATAATTGGTTGGGCAGTGGTGCTTTGTTTCTTCGTGCAACAGTCATCCTGCATCTTTCGTTCCATAGCAGTATCAAAAATGGGATTTGGGATGTGAGTCCGTTATCTCACCTTTTGCCTAGCGAAATTGTGTCTTCTATACTTCACCACCCGGTTCCAGCTGGAGGAAGTGCAGATGAGGTAATTTGGATGCCCACACAGTCTAGAAAATTCACCTTGGCGTCAGCTTTTCGTGACGTTTGGCAGGCTCGTAACACATCTGTGGCTCTCTCTAAAGTTTGGCACCCTCGAATCCCGTTGAAAGTGTCTTTCTTTATGTTGCGGTTGCTGATGGGGAGGGTGCCACTGCCGGATATGCTACGCCACCTAGGGTTTCACTTGCCATCGAAATGTCCTTGCTGCCCAGGTGCATCTGAGGAATCTCTCGAGCACGTTTTTTCCAGGGATCTCATAACGTTGGACGTCTGGAATTATTTTGGTGGTTGGTGTGGTGTTAGGAGCTCTGGTTCCTCCTTGTGAGCTCGTATAGTTGAATGGTGGTTGCGGTCACAGCAGTCTGCGACACGGCAGTTCATTTGCTTTGTCCTTCCCAGTTTCATCTGCTGGCACATTTGGAAAGCCAGGAATAAAGCGATTTTTGAGGGGGTCCCGATGCACTCCACGACGATTTTCCAAGCCATTTCCTCAGAGGTCAAATTCATTGTAGAGATTCAGTTCAAGCATACGACTGGGGTGAAAACATTTGGGCAGTTGTATGATTGGGCGCATTTGCCGGCCTGTAGAGTCCAACGTGTTCGCTGGGAGGTGATGGGGAGTGGGATGCTCATCCTTAATGTTGATGGTTGTGCTAAGGGAAACCCTGAAGTGGGAGGAGGCGATGGGGTTCTCCGCGATGCAACTGGGTTGCCTATGCTTGCCTTTTCGGCCTTCTTTGGGGAGACCACTTCCCTTCATGCAGAGATTCGAGCACTGCTGATTGGGCTTCAATTGTGTATCCACAGGGGCTATGGTAATCTAAGTGTACAATCGGATTCATTGGTCGTAGTTGGGATCCTGAAGCGGCGGTTCCAGTGTCTGTGGCAGATCCGTCAAGAGGCACAGCAAATTTGGTAGTTAGTGGATGATCCGGCTCGTTTCTCGCATTGTTACAGAGAGGCTAACACCGTGGCGGATGCTTTGTCCAATGTAGGCGTCTCTCATCCTGAATAGCATATCAAGATCTATGACAATTTCAGCGCATTTTCGGCACTGGCTCGTGAGGGGGGTCAGACTAGATAGGTTAGGGTGCCTTTATTTTGGAGAATTAGGCATTTGTAAGATGAATTTGCGCTTGTTTTTCATTCTTGATGAATAAAACGCTACTTCTATATATATATATATATATATAAAAAGATAAATCTAAGTGTCAAAAAAAATAAACCCTAATTCCCAAATCCCTTATCAATTTTTCTTATCTAATTGTCGTAAAGATGATAATGCCCATGTTTGTGTGGCTAGTCAAATTACAAAATTGGGTAAAAAGCTAATTTCAGAAAAATTTCCAAAATCCGTCGGGTTCATCAAAAATCTCCGGGTTTAACGGGTCACCGGTTCAACCGTCTGGGTCAAACGGTTCAAAGCGAGTCATCTGCAACTCCATTCCAATTGTTGAACCGGCTTGGTTCTATGGCGGGTCCATCAGTTTGACCGGTTCAACCACCGATCCGACCTGGTTTAATAACTATGCAATAAACTCCTAACAATTTGACTTGACCAAAATACCACTGCTAATCAATACTTTGGAAAGTCTATGTTTTAGGCTTGATTTTATATAGCCAATATTGCCCTCTTAAATCAAGCTCTCAATTGAATCACTCAACACAATTACGAATATAATCTCCCTTGTTGATTTTAACAATATTCATCTACAAGTCTAGTATCAAAATAACAAAACCTGAAGAAAATGAAAACAAAAACCAAACTTGTATTAACACAAAACATGAGATTCAAGTACAAAAAGTAAAGAGCTAAAGAGATTAAACCCCTTGTCACTTGTGAGTATCAACCTCTTCACCTTCAATCCTCAATCTTCAATTATGTCTTGCTAGTACAAAGATTGGATAAAAACTATACTAATCCTAATACTAAACTAATGAATTAAGGGATTCTAGTGTAGGACTATATTTTGTATAGATTCTTTAACCTCTAAACTTGTAAGAAATTTTCACAAAAGGCTCCATTTATAGAAGATTAAAGATCCAAGCAATCATATTTCAAGTTGTGCAAATTGTTTCTCGGAATTGCCAAAAGTTGATTTTGAAGTCTTTATGATTTCTTGGGTAAATCTCACTGAAATATGATTAAAGAAATGGTAAAAAAATGATGTGTAAATAAGGGCAAGTTCCACAGTTGAAATGTGAAAACGAGGAGTGGAAAATGTAAGCTAGGTCATGTTTTGGTCTGTGTATTCCCTTTACCTGTAGATAGACCTGTCAATCGGGTCTAATAAGCTGGGCTTTCAAAAACTCGAGCTCAACTTATTTAATTTGTAATATTTTTGGATTTCGGGTTATGAGTTTTGGATTAATAAATGTGAAACTCATACTCAACTCACATAATATTCGAGTTGTGAGCTTATTCGGGTTTATCCCAAACTACTTATTACTCCTTAGTTTTCTTAATATGATTACTATAACTATTAAGTTGTAAAACTAATTTAACATTTACAAGACTACAACATTAAAACTAAACATGAACAAGTAATAGTATTTAAAAAGTATATAAACCAAAAATTTTTCAACAATATTTATATCTAATTTTTTCAAAATACATTAAAAATGGTAACAAAACATGCGGTCATAAGCCAATACATTTTCAAAGGTTGGAATGTCTTTATAGCCTTGTGATTTGAATCCCAACATGCTTGATGATGTGCTTTTGGACCAAAACGAAATCAACCAATATAATGCCAACGTAAAAACTTACTCAACCAATAAGAAAAATTAGAGATTCAGTTATGTATTACTAATATTGACTCTCAAGAAAGCTAATAGAAAAGTCTTTAGATGTATTTTTGTATTTTGTAATTTGTATATATTTGGTATTTAGTAATAATATATTTAGATGTATAATTATACATAATATCAAAATATAAATATTATATATATAGGTAATTAAAAGACTGGACCTATATCGAATTTGAGCCTAATGAGGTCCAAACTTAGCTCATATTTAATTCAAGTCTAATTTTTAGACTCAATCTCAGAGCGACTTACTAAAAGGTTGGTCTCATCGAGCTTTTTCTTGGCCCAAATGAGCCGAGCTCGAGCTGGCCCGACCTCATTGATAGTCCTACCTGTAGGTTTGCACTTTTCTAATGATTCTGGAAATTTATCTATTTTTTACTAAATTGTACTATGAATTTCATAATGATGTAAATTGAACTAATACTTGCATAAAACATGAATGTTGTATCACTTTGAGTTATCTTTCCAATGCATTAAGAACCATGCAATTTGGAGCTCTATAGCTTGAGAAATGATCGCAATACCCTTGACTGGTTAGAATCTTCTTTTAGTCTTTTATAGTAGAAATGTACTTCTATATTTTAACATTTTGACTAAGAAAATATGTGAACTAGATTTTGATGTCCTATGTTCTATGTTCTAGAAAATATGTGAACTAGATTTCGCAAACATAGTCCTATGTTCTTGCTTCAGAATGGTTAAAGAATTATTTCAATGCAATACTTATAATTTGAGATGTAGCCAAAGAATAGAAGGTGTTAGAGCAACCAATTTTTTCTTCTTTGCCACTTGATTGCATTTTACACTTTGATCATTTTTCATTTCATGTTCATTTAAAATCACTTGAAATAATCAAGAATCGTCCAAATATTTTCTCAATTCACTCTAATTGATGATTTAATCATTAAAACCTACAAAATTATGAAATTTTAATCAATTCAATCCATAGAAATACAATTTTCTCATTTAAACTACAAAATGAAATTTTCACTAGAAACCTATTTATTTAGTTATTAAACTGACTAAAACACACCAAAAACTAAGTAATACAATACACTTAAATTACGTAAAATGCATATTTATCAAATTCCTCCATACTTGAATCATTGCTTGTTCTCAAGTAATAAGAAATACATACCAACAATGATCCAAAGTTTTGAAAAACCTATGTGCATCTTTGAATTCAATTCTTCAAAAAGCTAAGTAAGCAACCATCATGTGATCATTCACTTTGCCTCATGTACTCATAATATCAAGTAAAGGAGAGATAATTATACCACAATTTCATCTAGTTCAATTGAATTTCTCTTCCTACTTCAACTTCGCAAGTAAGCAATTCATATTGTCAATAAATAGCTCTCTAATCCTATGATCATTTTCTTCTCAAACTCAAAAGAGCGATTTATTCATATATTACAAATATTTACTCAAGTTGTGAAAGTATATTTTGACGTGAAGATCGACATTTTTAGATAAGGACCGCCAGTTACTCAATAATTCACATTCTTGAGTTGCTTTGCATACTCTTAATTCAATTCTATTTTTTCTTTTTGCTTTTTTCTTCAATAAAACACATATAAATAAACATTCCCTCTTGAACACACTTATATCAATTTCATGAGCAAAATAAAACACACTTAAGTATATGCTTAAGAAAAGCTTATATCAAAAATTAAGTAATAAAACACACTTACAACATGCAAAATATACACTTATCATTTCTCAATTTTACAAGTTATACTTTCCTAAAAAGCAAAAATGCTAATCACATAATAGTTATTTTCAAGTGAATTAAGGAATGAATTTCTCAAGGTGCATATACTTATTTCTAACAAGTGTGCATTTTGAGCGATTTAATTGTGTTTTATTATTTAGTTTTGATGTGTTTTATTCATTTCTATAGCTAATTAACTAGGTTTATAGTGAAAGTATGCATTTTGTGGTTCAAAGTATGAAAAATTGCATTTCTATCTATTCAAATGATGAAAACTGCATAGGTTTTAATGATTCAATCATCAAATGAAATGAATTGAGAAGATATTTGGATGATTGTTGATGATTTGAAGTGATTTAAAGAGAATATGAAGTGTAAAATGTTCAAAAGATGAAATGCAAGCAAGTATAAAAGAAAAAATGTTTGACAGCTTTGACACATTTTGGTATTTCGACTATATATTGAGCTAAAAGCATTGGATTGAATTGATTCTTGAGCCATTTTGAAACTAAGACATAGCTCTATATTTTTTAAGAGACATCAAAATCTAGTTCATGAGTTTTCTTGGTCAAAAGGTTGAAATACAATTATCCATTTTTGTTGTCAAAAGCTGAAACAGGATTTTAACTAGTCAAAGGTATTTCGGTTATTTCTTAGTATACAGAACTCGAAAATAGATAATTCTTAAAGCATTGAAAACATAACTCAAAGAACTGAAACTTTCATGTTTTGTACAATAGTTAGTTTAGCCTTCATCAAGAAAATATCAGTTGAATTTGTTGCAAAAATAGAGCAATGTTGAAAATTGATCAGAAAAGTGCAAACCTGAAGAGGAGGCAATACGCGAACTTAACCCACATTTTGAGGGTACACATTCATATTTTAGCTACTTTATAGTTGGAACTAGTTGTACTTCAACTTGCAACTCCTTCCTACTACTTTTGAACCAATTTTCTGAACGAATTTCAGTTGGAAAGTGCACAAAGCATCTTGAAAAATTGGAGTAACAACTTTTAGGAATCTCAAGACGCAATTTGTACAGCTTGAAATATGATTGTTTGGAGCTTTAATTTATCTATAAATGGGGCCTTTTGTTGAGCTTGTTTCATAACTTTGGAAGGCTAGAAACACTACCAAGATGTAGTCTTTTCTAGTTTTTCTTAGTTCATTAGTATAGTATAGTTAGTGTAGTTTATCCATCTTGTACTTATAGCTAGATTTGGATGAAGAATTAAGAAGCAAGATGGAGAATTGGAACTCATGTGATAAGGATGACCTCTCTCCTATCACTGACAATCTTTTATATTTGAGTTCATGTTTAGCTATAATACAAGTACAGCCTTTTCTTTTCTTCTCTTCATGTTTTGCTAAAGTTTATGTCTAGAGTTCTGGATAAACTTTGTATAACTTGTTTGTGATGTTTTACTTGGTTATTTAATGATATTATTTTGAACAAGTTATTCATCACTTTTGCTTATTTAATCATAATTAACTGGGCATTAATTGTGATAATCTTAAGGTGTAAGTTTACAATGAGAATTGAGATTTGACACTAGTTCAAGGAAGTGCGAAACCTAGGAAGTATACTCACGAGAGTAAAGGTGCACCTTTGTAGTTTTAGTGGCTTGTTCCATATAATTTCATAGAAGAAATGAGTTTATAGTCAATTTCATTACCGTTAGAGTAGGTATGGTTTAACTAAAACTATAGTTGATTCATTACGAGAGTAAGTTTCACATATATTAGAAAATTACGCCATAACTAGCCAAGATAATCACATTCAATTAGCCAGTAATTTCACTTCCAAGAGTAATGAGAAATTTCATAACCCTAGGAGTTTTCTATTATTATTTTTATTACTTTTATTTCATGTTTGTAGTGTAGATTTAATTTGTTGCATTTGTGATAGTCTAAATAATAAAGGAGTTCAAAAACTATCGCTTATTGACAATCTTCCTATGGGATCGATACTTAATATTCTCTATACTCAATAAAAGATCTGTATACTTGTAAAAAATGGGGTATTTAGGTTTTATTAAAATTGGTGCATGGTAGAATCTCATCAATTTCAAAAATAAAGGAATTTTTGTTACTAATGGTATGGAACACATTGCCCTTATAATGAAATTGAAAATTTTTGGGACAATTTTGAAAATTTGGACAAACTTTTGAAAATATTTTGGTAAACTTTCCCCTTATAAATGGACAAAACTCCTTCCAACTGATAAATGACTAATTTATACTATATTTGGATGATATTTTATATTACTTTTAGTTATTTTTGCAATATGATAAAAAGAAAATAGTCCATTTTGGCTAGAATTGGTTCTAAATGCTACTTAGTGCTTAAATGAGATTTTTGTCACTTTTACCTGCATGTTTTAACGAGTTTTGTAGGAGTTGGAAATGAACTTTATTTTAGATAGGAAATATGCTTGCACTGTGTTAATTGAAGTCCTAAAGTTTGCAAAGTTGACGAGTTTTAGAGGTCGTTTGAGTCACAAAAGCAAGAAAGTGATGAAACTTATCGAAGAAAAAAATTGGAAAAAATCCCTCTAGGATTCCCTGCAATGATTTCTAGAGGAATTCGAGACAGAAAGTTTTGAGTTGAAGCAACAAAGTGCAAGTAAAATAGGGGAGCAATCCCGCCACAAATCTGGCCAAAATTTTAGGTGGATTGCTGGAGGAATTTTGGTTAGAAATTTTGACTGCAACTTTTTGAACTTATTTTCACCTCCATTATTTCACTTCTTTTAAGGGATGAATTTATAGACTTTTTAATTGCAAAAGAGTTTTTAAGGGATGAATTTACAGATTTTTTAATTGTAAAAGTGGATCTAGAACCATCTTTTGGACCAATCTTTCTCTATATAAACACATGAGTTGCAAGAATTAAAAAAAGAGGAAGGGGAGTGAAGACGCCTCTTCACTTCAAGATGTAGTTCTTATATTTTGTCAGTTTAAGTAGTGTAGGATATTTTAGGTTATTTAGTTCATTCTTTCTTGTATACTAACTAGATGAAGATGAAGTTGAAAGATGCAGAAGGCAAGGAGGGAGCTCATGTATCAAAGGTTACTGTACCTTTTTAACTCTTTAATTAATATACAAGTTTTAGATTTGTATTTCACAATGTCTTTCTAAAGTTTATGCCTTGGGTTTTGGTTAAACTTTCTATGATTGTATTGTGTTAATGTCTTGGCTATTTGATGCTATTATTTTGAACAAGTTGTTTAGCAGTTTGCTTATCTATTAATGATTAACTGTCATTAATTGTGATAATATTAAAGTGTTAGACTTGCAATGAGAATTAGAATTAACACTAGTTCAAGCAAGTGCTAAATCTAGGAAATACACTCATGAGAGTGGAGGTGTACCTTTGTGGCTTTTGTGGCTTTGTTCCATATAGTTTCATTGAGACAATTAACTTGTAGCTAATTTCATGATCATGAGAATAGGTATGGATTAGTTATAGGTATAGTTGATTCACTACTAGAGTAGGTTTCACATGTATAAGGTAATTATGTAATAACTAGTCATGATAGTATTACTCAATGATCTAAAAATTTGCACTTGCATGAGTAGTTAGGGATACCATGACCTAACTTTCATTTGTAATTTGTTTTTACACATTTTAGCTTAGTTTTATTTCCTTCAATTTGTTGATCTTTTAAATAATAAGAGAAGTTTTAGTAGTGTCGGTAGTTGTCTATTCTTCCTTGTGGGTTCGACTCTTAATACCTTGTACTCAATTTTGACTCATATACTTGTGAAAAATCATATGTGGTGTATTTAGAAAATTATAAATGTAAAACTTGATTATGGATTGAGTTTAGTTTTGTATGCACATTCCATGCTCATCAAATTTTTTGCACCATTGCCAAGGAAGGTTTGAGGCAATATTAGCGTAAAGAGCAACTTTATTAGTTTGGGCATTTTACTTGTTTTCTTGTATTTGTTGTGTCATGTTTTCTTCTATGTTTGTTGAGTCTTTATTTGTGTGTTTTTGTATATGTCAAGTTATCTATTCTTCTAGACTAAACTTATTTTTGAGTTACTTTGAAAACATGTTTAAGAACTCAAAGAGAATAGTAAACATGGGTGGACAATGCATGAGAAATGGAAGTTCGACAATGAACTCTTATAATGTACAAAGTTTTATAAATAAAGGTAACCAAGAAATACTACAAATATTTCATCTGAAGATGACTTGAGGAGTTTTAAGGCTAATTTGACTATATAACATTAAAAGTTCAATTGGACAACATTATACATATATTTGAACAATAGAGGAATGTTATTACTTTTAATTCTAATCATGTGATTTGTGGCTTGTGTGGAGATTATCATGCTACTTGTACATGTATGCAAGCACAAAATATGGATTATTATGATGAATTTGACCATTACAATCCTTATTTTGATCAATATGGTCCTAATTGGGGTAATTCCTATTGGAATAATCAATGTAATTATAGTGATTCTTCATGTTTTTATAATTACCCACCTGAATTTTTTTCAATATAAATCTAAACCATCATGAAAATTAGCTATTGAAAGATTAGTTACTGGATCTAGACAACCTTGGGAGTTAGCTATTGAAAAGCTAGCTAATGTGATATCCAATCATTTGAATAGGGTTGAGAAAAGAATAGATGAATTAGCTTCTCACTTTGGTAGGAAACAAGACTGATTGCATGTTTTATGTGAAATTATTTCATATAGTGATATGCAAAACGACCCTAATATGAATAGTGGGAATATTGTATGTAAAAGTGGATTGCATTTTGATGAAAATAATGAATCTAATGTGCGTTTTAACCAACAAATGTCCATTTCACATGATAATACCTTTGGAATAACTTTGAATCTCGAGAAGCAAGTATTAATGACTCATTTTTAACCCCTCTTGAGGAGTGTGTTGAATGTATAGGTTTTAAAGGTATTAGTGCCCAAGAAATATTCATAGCATCTCCTTTGGTGGATACGCAAGTGACACACATTCACAGTAATATCCATGAACCACTTGAGATTGATAAGTCACATGTATCTCTCTTATCGTTTGAATATATTGCTCAAACAATTGAACCATCTTTTGTTGATCCGTCATGTCCTAAAATCGTAAATAAAGTCTCCTTAAGAAAATGAGGTTAAATAGTCAAATTACTGACTATAAAGAAGCACTTGTTGGGATAGAACCCAACAATTTCTTATTTTTAGTGTGTTTATATTGCTTGATTTGTATTCATGAGTGATTTGTAGGTAACAACTTCAAGGGGTCATGCAATTCATTAAAAGTGCATAAGTGTATCTCAATGAGGCAAATAGGGAGTTTTCATGTTCATTTTTACCATTAGGAATTTTTCATGCATTTTTACATTTCATGCTAATCTTAAGTCCATGTATGAAAATGCTGTTTCTAAGTGAAAATCAATGTGTAAGATGCATTTTCTTAGTTAAAATTTGAATTTAAGTCTTGAACACATGAAAACACTTGAATTTTGGACTCTAGCTAGAATCTCGGCCAGATTCTACCAGGTTTTCAGCTTCAAAAAGTGAAGCTTGGGATGCATTTGTTCATTTCCTTTTGGAAAAATAGCCAATTTCGTCCCTAACTTTTTTGTACTACCAATTTGGTCCTTACTTAATTTTTTTGGCCAATTTAATCCCTATACTTATTTATTGGTTCCAATTGAGGAATGCCGCGGCGGCGCCACCTTGTAATTTTGATCAAGCTTCTAACTGAACACTTAAGGAGAGGTATTTCGGGTACTTCACTGTTGGGGCTATAAGATAAGAAGTAAAAACCAAAATAAAAATTTACCGACGCATTTTTATCACTGAGAAAAACCCAAACCCGAAACCTCAATTTTTTCTTGAAAAAACCTAAAGCTTTAGTGAATGATGTGTTGAACAAAATTGACTAAAATCATGATGAATAAGGAAATGTAATGGCATAGGAAGTCAAAGGATGGAGGCAACAAGTGATAAAAAGCACAAAAGAAGAAATTTTGAGAAAGAGGGGTCAAGCAAATTGAGTAAATTGAACCACTTAAATCTCTTTGATTTGTTATGTTAATTGCTTAATGAAGTTCGATGTGGGTTTGTCATGTTGTGAATAGCAAGTATTGTATTTTACTAGAAAGATCGATTGAAATGTCATGGGAAAAGGGCTTTGTTTTCTGTTTTCCTTTTTTTCTGAAAAAGGGTTCATGTGGTCCATGAATGTAAAATTAATTTGTCATGTTGCTTTCATGTTCCTCAAAAAAGGCAGACAATGACTGTAAATTACAAATTATGGTAGTAATTTTTTTATTTGTTTGGAAAATAAAATAGGTGATGACTCGGATATATTCGATTTATATGTCTACTATGGTGGGGCATACATTGAAGAACCAGAACCAAAATATGTAGGGGGTACCATGGAGCATTTTGATGGGGTTTTGGCCTCTAAGATTAACATAGCTTCTGTGTTAGGCTTTGGACATTTACTTGGATGTGATGAAAATGCCAGTTATAGATATAGAATCCCTACCGTAGATAGGAGACCAAGACTTAGACAAATAGACAGTGAACAGGATGTCATGGACATGGCTGCTATAGGTAAACAAATTGGGAAAGTTGAACTTTACGTGGTCCATGAGTTTCATATTAGATCCATGGAACCTAGCAAGAACAGGGAAGTTTTTGAGAGTGAAGGTGAGAATGAAAAAGTAGATCTGCTGTATATGGACATCACATTTGATGAATTCCTTGGGAATGAAGAACTTCCAATTGACGTAACTAAAGTAGATTGGGGGAAATAAAAAAGGGTAAATGGAGAGGTGCTACTGTGATTGAAGAAGATGAAGGTGCAGATGATGAAAATGAACCGAAATTAGAGTCAACAGATGGTGGTGAAAGCTTTCATGATAGTGACTATGATTTTAGGGAAGACGAGGGTGACATAATATACAAAGAATTGTGCAACTACTGTTGTATGGCAATTGATGGTCAAAGGGGCGTAGATGATGCTAGTTATGGAGGGGAAAATGCCATACTAACTAGTGAAGAGAAGAAAGGACATGTGTGACGCCCCACTTCTCCAAAGGGCGAACCCAAGGGTATCCGCGGGATGCCTGCCCAGCTCTCGCCAGGACTCGGTACAAATTTAATTCAAAGTTAAAATCTAATGCTAACAATAAAAATTGGAAAAAAAGTACGAAGTCATTTCCATACGTAAATATTCAAACTTACAATTAGTTTTCTCAAAATATGCAACTTCTAAAAGTTGCCTGAACAATTACATTCAAAATTCTAATCAAATGAGCCATCAAGTAAGCTTCTTCATAATTCCTTCCATTTCAGCTCCTGTTAAGGAAAATAAATCTAACGGGGTGAGCGGATGCTCGTGAGGCCAAGAAAACATGCAAGACACGTAGTTCAATAACAATAACTCTTACACAATAATGAAAGTTATAACATTCAAGTAGTTCATAATTTATAATAAACATACTTGAGTAGGGTGCAGGAGCTCTCAGGAGTTAATTTTTCAATTGATTTGCCCCAGGTTCAATTCAATGCATTCTTGTGACGACACCCCGTCACCCGGGTAAGTAATTAAATTCGTAGCACTTCACTTATTCCATTTATGTTTCTGAGACGACTCGAGAGGTACCTCCCACCAAATCGGTGTGGTACTTGCTATTGTTCAGGGGTTTAGGGTACTGAGACGATTCGAGAGGTACCTCGACGATTCGAGAGGTACCTCCCACCCGAACCGGTGTGGTACTTACTATCGTTCAGTTTATAGATCTGAGACGATTCGAGAGGTACCTCCCACCCAATTGGTGTGGTACTTACTATCGTTCAGAGGTCGATGAGACATCGCTCCAATCGACTTCGAATGCTTTAGGGTTCTGAGACGATTCGAGAGGTACCTCCTACCCGAACCGGTGTGGTACTTACTATCGTTCAGTTTATAGATCTGAGACGATTCGAGAGGTACCTCCCACCCAATTGGTGTGGTACTTACTATCGTTCAGAGGTCGATGAGACATCGCTCCAATCGACTTATGCAGCCATAGCATAATTAATCATTTCACGTCATTCAAGCATTTGATACATTAAAGCATTCATTTCATTTCCATCAAATCATGTAATTCAAGCACGAGTCATTTATTTCAAATGAGAACGAGTGCGATAAATTACACACTCGGCTCTATTTTCAAATCTCAAGTCATTGATAACAAGTAAGAACGTATCAATTTCTCAGGATTTCAATTATTCCTGCACGTAATATCCATGTACAATTACCAATCCTATTCATTCAAGTAATAAGTATCACGTAGTTACACGGGAAAGAGGATGAGGGAGATAAAGTACACCCTTATCTCGACAAGTTTACGTATCATGTATAACATTCGTACAATTAATATCTCAATCACATAAGCATTTAACATACACTTGACACTCACCAATATAAGTAATGAGAAAGAAAAGGCACTTGAAGTTCAAGCGTCCATCGTGAGATCCTCTTGAGGGTCCTCGTACGAGCCTGAGTAATTAATAATGAATAATCACTTATAAACCCCAATTATTACGAAAGATTGCACACTTGTGCGATCTCAGAAAATTTCACGAAAATGAACCTTAATTATTCATAAATCGAGGCTAAAAAGTGGGTTTTAAAACACAAGCGAAATCTGATTTCCATCTTTGAAATCGAGTGTAAAACGATCAAGTGATATTAAAGGAAAAGAGAGAGTTTGGAAAAACTTCACTTCCTTTAAGTTATGAATTTTCAGATTTGGTGCACTTACTTTGAAAAATCGTATCTCACTCTCTATAGGTCCAAAATTGGAAAACTTGGTATCGTTGGAAACATCTTTCGAAGTACTAATAGTTATTAGAAGACAATTTTCCACGAATCTAAGTGAAAAATACTCAAAACTGAGCTTGAAATCACTGTTCCAGAATGTTCAGGATTAAGCTGGGGTTGATTTTTCGCTAACTTTGGAAATTCGGCAGAATTCACTCGTTGCAAACCAGCCCTTGAAATTTATAACTCAATTAGAGGTGCAAGTAAGGTTTAGGACAGAACAAGCGGATCGAGAATCGGAGTTTCGAGCACCGAGATACGGTAGCTCAAAGTTGGGGAAAATTCGAGACTGTTGAAAAAATTCCAGATTTGGGTTTCCGACTTTGGATCTTTAGTTAAGTGTCGAAACGGACTTGGATTGGTGGTAAATTTTGCAGTATAGTACTCCTATATGAAGGGTATCTCTCGATCAAATTTCGTGGAAAAATACCTTCGGGAAGGTGGTTAACCAATCAACCAAAGTTTTGAAATTACTGAGGCAAAACTGCCTTTAGCTCTATTTCTCTCCGTTTCCAAACATTCGGCTAAGGAAAACCTCCAAACATGGTTCATCTGTGCAAGAAAAGTCTAAGGAACATACAAGGTACATTTGGTAGGTGTTTAGCACCAAGAAATTCATTTAGTAAGACCACAACAAGTCTCACATCAAATCTGTCCAAATCCAAGGGTTTTCAAGAACAAGGCAGTCACCGTATTTTGATCATGACTCACTCAATTTAACTCGGAATTGAGCATGGTTGATAGTATTGGAAAATAAATTTATAGGGCTATAATTTCTCAGAAGAAATCGTTTTAAAATTCAGTACACAACTAGCTCGAAATCGAGTTTCAAATCACAGCTTCTGTATTTCATTCCAGCAGAACAGAGAAACAGAACAGCTGAGTTCAAAAGAGTGGTGCGGCTCACAAACATGGAATCAGAACGTGAATTTTATACCGTTGGAAAGGTAGGAATGTCTAGTTTCAAATGCCGCTGACGGCACTTGATTTTGACGTCGGAGCACGGAGTTATGGACGAAATACAAACACTGGTCTGAGCATTACGGGAACAGTTTCCAGATTACTAGCTTTGGGAAATAAATTCATTTGACCAACCAAAACTCAGTATTTTTCAATAAAAATTTTTATACAACTACTAAAACATGTAAAAAACACAATCAAGCCATTAAATCCTCAAATTTTTGCATTAAAGTGGCCGAACAAAGCAGCGGCAAAATGGTCAGATTTGGCCTTTGCACCCATCATGAGTTTCCATCAATTTTCCACCAATAATCCACTAGTTTAAGCACTAATCCAACATTATAAACATCATCAAGCATGAAATCAGCCTCCAAGACAAGGGTGGGAGTTCATAGAGCCCACATTCTACTTTTTCCAACAACAACATCAACCCATATGAAAATAAAAGCTTAAAGGTATACTAGAACTTCCAAAAATCGAAATTAGAAAGCTTGATCTTTACTTACTTGGTTTGATGTTCCAAAGCAGAATTTTCAGCCCTCTCTTGTACAAGAAAAACCGTGGAAAGTGGCTCCTTTTCTTAGCTAAATGAACTCTCCAAGTGTTAGGCTAAGTGGTGTTCAATTTTGGTGTGAAATGGTTGAGATTTGGTGCAAGAAATGAAGTAGAATTTGGAGAGCTTTGGTGTTGTTTTGTGAAGCTTGATGGCCGGCTGTTTTTGGAGCAAGGAAAAGAAGAGATGTGCTGATGATAAGCTTCCGTGAGAAGCTTTAGAATTTGGCCAAAAGTTGCTTCAAAAGTCAACTAGGAATAGTGCGCGTACGCGCGCGTTTTGTGCTCGTTTTCTCTCGGGTTTGTTTCACTTGTGTACTAAACCGCTAATGCACTTATATTCATACTATTATTATTCACTCTTAATGGTCAAAAAAAATAAAGGTCTTAAGTCCCTTAATTGATCGCGCGCGTAAAAACGCGTACTTCCAATTTTGCGCGATAACGCTTAACTTTCAAGAAATTCTTATAACGATTGTATTACTAACTAATACTTGAGCACTTAAACATAAAAATACCTAATTTTGAGACTAATGTACAAGTTTTCAATTTTCTAAACTTATTGTATTCTCGAATCAATTATTTACTCCAATTGCATATTCACTATTTTCACTTAACGGGTTTCGAGAAATTAATTTTTGAAACGAGCCACTCTAAAAATATAATTAAGTCATAGATCAATGTAATTAGGTCTCAAGAGACTAGAAAATAATATTCGGGGCAAACAGGTAATTAAATATTTTAATAAACTCGTAACAAAAGTTTAAAAATAAATAAATTTTTGCGAGTCCTCATGACTTTTTCTTAATTTACTATTGATCATTCTTACCTTTTTCAAAATTAATACACTCTCAATTCAAATATAGTCTCGAAAAACGTGTACTCGTTGTTCCGAACTAAATGAGTTTTTGAAAAGTAATTTTCTAACAAAACGCTTTAAAAACATAAGAGAGGCGTTTTTCTATATAAATGAATTTTAAATAGTCGAATTAATTAATTAACTAAGCCAGTAAAATAAAATAAAATAAGAAAATTTTCGGGTCCTCACAACATGTGCAGCCACAAAAAGCAAAAGCAAAAGGAAAAGGAACTCTTGCTGCTGTGCATGATTGTGATATTTATGATGGTGATCAGATTCATGTCTAAGAGGAATCTAATTCCATCAACACAGAGGAGTTGAATAGTTGCTCTAGTAGCTTGGATTAAAATACCTCAAGAAAGAAGCTGAAATATGTAACGTTCAAGCCAGAAATTAATATGAAGGAACTCAAATTCTTTGTTGGTTTATTGTTTGACACTAAGAAGATGTTTAAAAGAGCTGTTGAAATTTATTTTGTGAAGTGGGACAAGGAGCATGGTTGGCAAAAGAATGATAAGAATTGGTTCAAAGCAAAATGCAAGAAAGACAAATGCAACTGGTTTGCTTATGCTGCAAAAGAACCAGATTGCGATGCATTTGTGATAAGAACGAAGGGGCCAGAACGTCAATGTGGTAGAACTTTCTATCATAAACATGCAAATTTAGGTTTTTTTGTCTAGGCATTACATGGAGTTCCTGCGGACGAATAGGAAGGTTATAGTTGGAGCATTTAAGGACAAGGTGCATGAAGAACTGAACGTGAATGTGACAGCCCCACCTCCCCCTAAGGCGAACCAGAGGGTTCGGCGGACCGCCTGCCCAGCTCTCGCCGGGACTCAGTCAGTCACTACAAGAAAAGACAATAAAACCCACAAAACAATTGAAATAACCACAATTCCAAATTTAAACGTAAACTTATATACATATCCATCTCAAAAGCAAAACCACTTAAGTACAAAGGTTCTCTATCCTCCATACGACCAGCCCACCAAACGTTGGGGCGAAAACCATTATAAAAGAATCAAAAGTACTAGATCGGCTAGTCTATACGGAGCTCTCATCCTTGCACGCCTTCCCCTGCTAAGAAAAACAAAACTAAAGGAATGAGCTAGAAAGCTCAGTGAGGTTCCGAACACATAAGCAAACAATAAACTCAATGCATTAACCATATATAACTAATAACTCAAGTAACATTTACAATATAAAGCGGTAATACATTCAATAGAAGGATACGAGCTCACGAGGAGCCATTCATTCATTCGTTCATTCATTCATTCTCCTTTCATTCCCTTATTTCTCCAATCATTTGAAAATACATTTTTGTAAGTAAACCCCTCGTTCATTCATTCGTTCATTCATTTCATTCAACCCCTTCCCAGACATTGGCCAGGCTCCACCAGACTTCAAGGTAATACTCGACTATACCAAACGTTCACCCAGGTCACCATATCGCCCGACCGAATCCGCTTCAGGCTCGAGTCGATCGGTAACAAGGGGCAGTGGCCAGTTCAGCCGAAAAGGCTTACATTCATGCACAAGTAACATTTCAATCGTTCAATCATTAAAAATTTCACAATCATTTAGACTGAGTGCGATAAAGTACACACTCGCCTAGAAAACTCGTTTTGGCCAATCATTGAAAGCGTTTAACATGTTATCAGTCATATATACAAGCCATATAATCAAGAAACATAACAAACAAGGAACACTCACCTATTTACGTAAAACAACGTGCAAATATCCTTCCGGATATTACCTCAATCACCGAGAAAACCTAAGAGTAAATGAGAAAGAATATTACAGTCTATCTAGCACAAACAAGTAAGTGAAATCAAAGAAAAAATCGACAAATGATAAGTAAAACGTATAAAGACGCCTTTATAGTGAAAAAGGGATATTTGGATCGGAGGACGAAAATAACTAGGGTTTCATAAACCAAATACAAAACTAACTCAAGCGGGTTATAAAATGTCCGGCGGAAAACACTTGGACCAAAAACAACTCGGACTCCAACGAGATAGGCTAAAAATATTGTTTTCGGAATCGTTTAGATAGTTCAAAATCACCTCATACCCAAGCAGCTAGTATAGACTAAACGTCATGATAAAATCATGTGAAAAGGAGGACAATACTACCTTACGTTCACACTTAAAACCTCACTTAAAAGTGGTTCACTTGTGGCCGAGAAAATCCTAAATCATACCTCTATATTTTGGGAAGGAGTAAGTAGCATTTGAAGTGTTAAACTAAAGAGGTATCATGTTTTAAAATGGAAAGCCGGACATGGTATTGGCCAAACAAAAGTATACAAGTTCAAAAAGAAACTTAGCCCTCGAGCGAAAATTTGGGCAGCACGCCCTTTGTTTTTACCTAATTTTCCAGCCATTTTGGCTTCATTATTTTTCTCATTCAAGCCCAAGTTTATACACAACACAAATGCATTTCAATAGCCGTTCCATAGGCTCAAGACAATACAAGGACATAAATCAACTAATAACAAATGCGGAAATGAAGTTTACAAAAAGACAGATTTGATAGGGTTTTCCGGAAAGAACACATCTGAGGCTACGCTTATCGGATTGGTGTCTAACTTATACCATTTCGAATCTAAGACGAAGTCCTACAACTTTCATGAAGATCACTTGGTCAAATTTCCAGTGTAACCTAATCAAATTCCCAGTTCACAGAACCAGGTTCCAACTAATCGGCTAATTAACCGACTACATTTAAATGGTCATATCTCAGGCGACCAAAGTCCGTTTAAGATGTTCTTTAAGGCGTTTAAAAGCTAAGACAGAGTACTAAAACTTTCATGTTTTAGAAAATGGCTAAATCTGCACGGATCATAGTGAATAAACACAGCCAAACGGATGAACTGTCTAAAACGGATCACTGGAAACATCCTAGGGCAGTGAGGGTATTTTAGTCTTTCCACAGGATACCTTGCTCCGATTGAGCTGAAATTTTGTAGGTACCTAAAACATATCATTCTATACAACTTTCATGTTTTATACTAAGCCTAATTCGGCCTCTAACATGATGCAATAAAACTGGACAGAACAAGGCTGAAATTTTCCAGAAATCTGAAATTTTGGGATTCAATGGAAACTTTCTTCATTTCTTGCCTCAATCCACCACCACAACCTCCTATATAAGCTTAGATACAACATATATCATCCATATACCAAGTATAGGCAGAAATCATCAAACCCTAACTTACATATATCACCTTTAAAATCATCACAACAACTTGTATCACTACTAATCTAACCAAAACATGAATTATATAACAACTTAAACCAAAATAAAAGAACCAAAGCCATGGGTAGACCTTATACCTCAACAAATAAAGCTTGCAAGAGTAATACTTCACCTCCTCTTGGAATTTTTTGTTTCCCCTAGCTTCTCAAGTTCACAACTCACACTTTAATCGGTTTAGAATTTTGTTCCTCACTTGGATGGCTCAACTCAAGATGAAGGAAGTTTGTTTCTTGCTCTCTCTTTCTCCTCTCTTTGTCTCGGCCAAGCAGCAGAAAAATGGAGGGAAATTGAAGCCAACAAGATGATAAGAAGGTTGGACTTAGCTTGGTCAAGGAGCCATAGGGGTGTGACACTTGTCACCACCAAAGCCAACAAAAATTTCTTTTTCTTTCCTTGCATTTTTAGCCCTAAATTTCGGTCAAAGCCAGCTGAAAATAAGGAGATATTTTGCTCAAATATTAATGAGCTTGTATGGTAAGAAAGTGGTGGTCAAGCGATGTGTTCAATCGGTAGTGCACGGTTCATGTCAGTTCGCACTGTTTTTCCTTAAATCACACGTACTAGGGTTTTTACTTCCTATTCACTAACTTTTTATCATTTCTTCTAATCACATATTATTTCTCACCCAAAAGTCACTCTTAAGTACAAAATTTGATCCTCGCTCCGTACCGGATAATTACACGACGGATACACGAAAAACCCTATTTCATTTCGAATTGAAATCGGAAAGGAAAACCCTAATTTCCTATGATCATTGGCACTTTTTCTAGGGTGATTAAGTAGCAATATGGTATAGAATAATAATTTTTAAATAAAAGGAAATTTTCAAGAAATATGTAAGGAATTTGCAAGTCCTCACACTCTCTCCCCCTTAAGAGAATTTCGTCCTCGAAATTTTACCTTCAGTTGCCTCAGACGAGTCCGGAACTTGTCGGTTGTCTAGAACATAAACCTTTGCCGGTACACTAGTTTGTTTCCCTCTTTCATTCACTTGTGATTTAGCTCCATCCAGTTACGGAGTATTGCTTTCACGTGACTGTCTCCTCGGACAGTTGCTAACTTGATGATCGCCACTTCCGCAAATTAAACATTTCCGTCCTTTTCTCCAACAATTGCTTTTGGCATGATTTGCCTTTCCACAGTATCCACAGACCACGTGAGAAGCCATCTTTTGGCTTTCTTGAAAACTTTTCCCAGGTCCGATTTGGCTTTCTTTAGTAGACCTTTCATCTACCGCCCCTAATGTCCATGGTGGGCGGAGTAACAGGTTCACTTTCTGCACTTTAGGAGGTGTTATTCTTTCACTTAATTCCTCCACAACACTGCCGGATGTACCCCTTTTCCGGGTCTGGGAGGCTTTTATCTGTTCCTTTGCAGTCTCGATTCTTTGAGCTTTCTCAAGGGCCTCCGTAAACGTATTCACTTGTACCGCCGCTAATGCTTCTTGGATTTCCAAATTTAATCCCTGTATGAACCGTCTTACTCTTCGCCGCTCTGTGGCCATCAATTCAGAAGCAAACTTGGATAGTCTTGTAAATTTCGTTTCATATTCGGCCACACTTAGCGTTCCCTGGCGTAACCCAATAAACTCCTCTTCTCTCCTCTCTTGGACTAAAGGAGGGAGGTACTTCTCGTTAAATTCCCTTATGAAATTCGACCATGTCCATACAGTCTGTTCTCTTTCCCACTTTGCTCTAATCACGTTCCACCATGCTCGGGCCGGTCCCTCAAATTGGAACACTACAAAGTTCACTTGCCTTTGCTCAGTGTAGTTTAGAGCTGTGAAGATGTTAACCATGGTTTCTACCCATTGTTCAGCTACGTCCGGATCGGGCCCTCCAAGGAATTTTGGAGGAGCAAACTTCTGGAACCTTTCAAGAGCCTTGTCTTCTCCGATTTCAGGGTTCTGCGGTTGATTCACGGCCATTTGGTCTTGTTGATCCACCAGTCGTGCCAAAATATTCGTTATCTGTTGCATCGCTGTCGCCATTTGGTCTCCGGCTTCGACCCTTGGTCCTTGCTCTTATTCAGCTCTGATTTCCCTTTCTTCTCTTGGCTCCTGGGCTCGCTTAGTCCCACGGCCACGACCTCGTCCTCGACTACGTCTTCCCTCCATATATATTTTCCCCTCTCTTTTCTCTTTTTTTTTTAAAAAAAAATAATTTAATGAATAAACGCAATAAGGTGACTAAAGTAACTAAAATTTAGGGCGCCAAATACCCAAATAAACATATACACACATAACACACCACATAAACATATCAAGGAAACAAATAATCAAATATACAAATGCGTCTCAAGTCAAGCAGATATTCATATACACAAATACACAACTGACAGCATGTAGTGACAATATACGGGCGAATCAAAAGAAAAGGGATATATCGTCCCACACCCAGTTAGAATAACCCCGTCCGGTCTCTCACGTCACTTTCTATCCGACTCGATGTCCATTAACCTCTTATACTTATTCTAGCCAGACAAAGCCTGTTCATATTCCCAAAATGCAAATCTCAAGTACTTAGTACCGTCCCAACTCTGGAGTACTCAGGCACCAGAATCCGAAATAAAATAATTCACCTCTCGAGCTGGCCAGTCCTAAGAGTAAACTATCTACAATCGAAATTCCTACCCGACGCACCTATCTATGATCCTTATATACTACAGAAAGATTTAGGGCCTATAACATTCGTAATTCATAGCTTATGCTTGAACGAGTACTTAATCCTTCATACCTATTCACCACTCAGTCCAGACTCACTCCGCGCAGAAACCACGCGAAGCAGGCTCTGATACCACCTGTGACAGCCCCACCTCCCCCTAAAGCGAACCAGAGGGTTCGGCGGACCGCTTGCCCAACTCTCGCCGGGACTCAGTCAGTCACTACAAGAAAAGACAGTAAACCCACAAAACAATTGAAATAACCACAATTCCAAATTTAAACGTAAACTTATATACATATCCATCTCAAAAGCAAAACCACTTAAGTACAAAGGTTCCCTATCCTCCATACGATCAGCCCACCAAACGTTGGGGCGAGAACCATTACAAAAGAATCAAAAGTACTAGATCGGCTAGTCTATACGGAGCTCTCATCCTTGCACGCCTTCCCCTGCTAAGAAAAATAAAACTAAAGGAATGAGCTAGAAAGCTCAGTGAGGTTCCGAACACATAAGCAAACAATAAACTCAATGCATTAACCATATATAACTAATAACTCAAGTAACATTTACAATATAAAGCGGTAATACATTCAATAGAAGGATACGAGCTCACGAGGAGCCATTCATTCATTCGTTCATTCATTCATTCTCCTTTCATTCCCTTATTTCTCCAATCATTTGAAAATACATTTTTGTAAGTAAACCCCTCGTTCATTCATTTCATTCAACCCCTTCCCGGACATTGGCCAGGCTCCACCAGACTTCAAGGTAATACTCGACTATACCAAACGTTCACCCAGGTCACCATATCGCCCGACCGAATCCGCTTCAGGCTCGAGTCGATCGGTAACAAGGGGCAGTGGCCAGTTCAGCCGAAAAGGCTTACATTCATGCACAAGTAACATTTCAATCGTTCAATCATTAAAAATTTCACAATCATTTAGACTGAGTGCGATAAAGTACACACTCGCCTAGAAAACTCGTTTTGGCCAATCATTGAAAGCGTTTAACATGTTATCAGTCATATATACAAGCCATATAATCAAGAAACATAACAAACAAGGAACACTCACCTATTTACGTAAAACAACGTGCAAATATCCTTCCGGATATTACCTCAATCACCGAGAAAACCTAAGAGTAAATGAGAAAGAATATTACAGTCTATCTAGCACAAACAAGTAAGTGAAATCAAAGAAAAAATCGACAAATGATAAGTAAAACGTATAAAGACGCCTTTATAGTGAAAAAGGGATATTTGGATCGGAGGACGAAAATAACTAGGGTTTCATAAACCAAATACAAAACTAACTCAAGCGGGTTATAAAATGTCCGGCGGAAAACACTTGGACCAAAAACAACTCGGACTCCAACGAGATAGGCTAAAAATATTGTTTTCGGAATCGTTTAGATAGTTCAAAATCACCTCATACCCAAGCAGCTAGTATAGACTAAACGTCATGATAAAATCATGTGAAAAGGAGGACAATACTACCTTACGTTCACACTTAAAACCTCACTTAAAAGTGGTTCACTTGTGGCCGAGAAAATCCTAAATCATACCTCTATATTTTGGGAAGGAGTAAGTAGCATTTGAAGTGTTAAACTAAAGAGGTATCATGTTTTAAAATGGAAAGCCGGACATGGTATTGGCCAAACAAAAGTATACAAGTTCAAAAAGAAACTTAGCCCTCGAGCGAAAATTTGGGCAGCACGCCCTTTGTTTTTACCTAATTTTCCAGCCATTTTGGCTTCATTATTTTTCTCATTCAAGCCCAAGTTTATACACAACACAAATGCATTTCAATAGCCGTTCCATAGGCTCAAGACAATACAAGGACATAAATCAACTAATAACAAATGCGGAAATGAAGTTTACAAAAAGACAGATTTGATAGGGTTTTCCGGAAAGAACACATCTGAGGCTACGCTTATCGGATTGGTGTCTAACTTATACCATTTCGAATCTAAGACGAAGTCCTACAACTTTCATGAAGATCACTTGGTCAAATTTCCAGTGTAACCTAATCAAATTCCCAGTTCACAGAACCAGGTTCCAACTAATCGGCTAATTAACCGACTACATTTAAATGGTCATATCTCAGGCGACCAAAGTCCGTTTAAGATGTTCTTTAAGGCGTTTAAAAGCTAAGACAGAGTACTAAAACTTTCATGTTTTAGAAAATGGCTAAATCTGCACGGATCATAGTGAATAAACACAGCCAAACGGATGAACTGTCTAAAACGGATCACTGGAAACATCCTAGGGCAGTGAGGGTATTTTAGTCTTTCCACAGGATACCTTGCTCCGATTGAGCTGAAATTTTGTAGGTACCTAAAACATATCATTCTATACAACTTTCATGTTTTATACTAAGCCTAATTCGGCCTCTAACATGATGCAATAAAACTGGACAGAACAAGGCTGAAATTTTCCAGAAATCTGAAATTTTGGGATTCAATGGAAACTTTCTTCATTTCTTGCCTCAATCCACCACCACAACCTCCTATATAAGCTTAGATACAACATATATCATCCATATACCAAGTATAGGCAGAAATCATCAAACCCTAACTTACATATATCACCTTTAAAATCATCACAACAACTTGTATCACTACTAATCTAACCAAAACATGAATTATATAACAACTTAAACCAAAATAAAAGAACCAAAGCCATGGGTAGACCTTATACCTCAACAAATAAAGCTTGCAAGAGTAATACTTCACCTCCTCTTGGAATTTTTTGTTTCCCCTAGCTTCTCAAGTTCACAACTCACACTTTAATCGGTTTAGAATTTTGTTCCTCACTTGGATGGCTCAACTCAAGATGAAGGAAGTTTGTTTCTTGCTCTCTCTTTCTCCTCTCTTTGTCTCGGCCAAGCAGCAGAAAAATGGAGGGAAATTGAAGCCAACAAGATGATAAGAAGGTTGGACTTAGCTTGGTCAAGGAGCCATAGGGGTGTGACACTTGTCACCACCAAAGCCAACAAAAATTTCTTTTTCTTTCCTTGCATTTTTAGCCCTAAATTTCGGTCAAAGCCAGCTGAAAATAAGGAGATATTTTGCTCAAATATTAATGAGCTTGTATGGTAAGAAAGTGGTGGTCAAGCGATGTGTTCAATCGGTAGTGCACGGTTCATGTCAGTTCGCACTGTTTTTCCTTAAATCACACGTACTAGGGTTTTTACTTCCTATTCACTAACTTTTTATCATTTCTTCTAATCACATATTATTTCTCACCCAAAAGTCACTCTTAAGTACAAAATTTGATCCTCGCTCCGTACCGGATAATTACACGACGGATACACGAAAAACCCTATTTCATTTCGAATTGAAATCGGAAAGGAAAACCCTAATTTCCTATGATCATTGGCACTTTTTCTAGGGTGATTAAGTAGCAATATGGTATAGAATAATAATTTTTAAATAAAAGGAAATTTTCAAGAAATATGTAAGGAATTTGCAAGTCCTCACACTCTCTCCCCCTTAAGAGAATTTCGTCCTCGAAATTTTACCTTCAGTTGCCTCAGACGAGTCCGGAACTTGTCGGTTGTCTAGAACATAAACCTTTGCCGGTACACTAGTTTGTTTCCCTCTTTCATTCACTTGTGATTTAGCTCCATCCAGTTACGGAGTATTGCTTTCACGTGACTGTCTCCTCGGACAGTTGCTAACTTGATGATCGCCACTTCCGCAAATTAAACATTTCCGTCCTTTTCTCCAACAATTGCTTTTGGCATGATTTGCCTTTCCACAGTATCCACAGACCACGTGAGAAGCCATCTTTTGGCTTTCTTGAAAACTTTTCCCAGGTCCGATTTGGCTTTCTTTAGTAGACCTTTCATCTACCGCCCCTAATGTCCATGGTGGGCGGAGTAACAGGTTCACTTTCTGCACTTTAGGAGGTGTTATTCTTTCACTTAATTCCTCCACAACACTGCCGGATGTACCCCTTTTCCGGGTCTGGGAGGCTTTTATCTGTTCCTTTGCAGTCTCGATTCTTTGAGCTTTCTCAAGGGCCTCCGTAAACGTATTCACTTGTACCGCCGCTAATGCTTCTTGGATTTCCAAATTTAATCCCTGTATGAACCGTCTTACTCTTCGCCGCTCTGTGGCCATCAATTCAGAAGCAAACTTGGATAGTCTTGTAAATTTCGTTTCATATTCGGCCACACTTAGCGTTCCCTGGCGTAACCCAATAAACTCCTCTTCTCTCCTCTCTTGGACTAAAGGAGGGAGGTACTTCTCGTTAAATTCCCTTATGAAATTCGACCATGTCCATACAGTCTGTTCTCTTTCCCACTTTGCTCTAATCACGTTCCACCATGCTCGGGCCGGTCCCTCAAATTGGAACACTACAAAGTTCACTTGCCTTTGCTCAGTGTAGTTTAGAGCTGTGAAGATGTTAACCATGGTTTCTACCCATTGTTCAGCTACGTCCGGATCGGGCCCTCCAAGGAATTTTGGAGGAGCAAACTTCTGGAACCTTTCAAGAGCCTTGTCTTCTCCGATTTCAGGGTTCTGCGGTTGATTCACGGCCATTTGGTCTTGTTGATCCACCAGTCGTGCCAAAATATTCGTTATCTGTTGCATCGCTGTCGCCATTTGGTCTCCGGCTTCGACCCTTGGTCCTTGCTCTTATTCAGCTCTGATTTCCCTTTCTTCTCTTGGCTCCTGGGCTCGCTTAGTCCCACGGCCACGACCTCGTCCTCGACTACGTCTTCCCTCCATATATATTTTCCCCTCTCTTTTCTCTTTTTTTTTTAAAAAAAAATAATTTAATGAATAAACGCAATAAGGTGACTAAAGTAACTAAAATTTAGGGCGCCAAATACCCAAATAAACATATACACACATAACACACCACATAAACATATCAAGGAAACAAATAATCAAATATACAAATGCGTCTCAAGTCAAGCAGATATTCATATACACAAATACACAACTGACAGCATGTAGTGACAATATACGGGCGAATCAAAAGAAAAGGGATATATCGTCCCACACCCAGTTAGAATAACCCCGTCCGGTCTCTCACGTCACTTTCTATCCGACTCGATGTCCATTAACCTCTTATACTTATTCTAGCCAGACAAAGCCTGTTCATATTCCCAAAATGCAAATCTCAAGTACTTAGTACCGTCCCAACTCTGGAGTACTCAGGCACCAGAATCCGAAATAAAATAATTCACCTCTCGAGCTGGCCAGTCCTAAGAGTAAACTATCTACAATCGAAATTCCTACCCGACGCACCTATCTATGATCCTTATATACTACAGAAAGATTTAGGGCCTATAACATTCGTAATTCATAGCTTATGCTTGAACGAGTACTTAATCCTTCATACCTATTCACCACTCAGTCCAGACTCACTCCGCGCAGAAACCACGCGAAGCAGGCTCTGATACCACCTGTGACAGCCCCACCTCCCCCTAAAGCGAACCAGAGGGTTCGGCGGACCGCTTGCCCAACTCTCGCCGGGACTCAGTCAGTCACTACAAGAAAAGACAGTAAACCCACAAAACAATTGAAATAACCACAATTCCAAATTTAAACGTAAACTTATATACATATCCATCTCAAAAGCAAAACCACTTAAGTACAAAGGTTCCCTATCCTCCATACGATCAGCCCACCAAACGTTGGGGCGAGAACCATTACAAAAGAATCAAAAGTACTAGATCGGCTAGTCTATACGGAGCTCTCATCCTTGCACGCCTTCCCCTGCTAAGAAAAATAAAACTAAAGGAATGAGCTAGAAAGCTCAGTGAGGTTCCGAACACATAAGCAAACAATAAACTCAATGCATTAACCATATATAACTAATAACTCAAGTAACATTTACAATATAAAGCGGTAATACATTCAATAGAAGGATACGAGCTCACGAGGAGCCATTCATTCATTCGTTCATTCATTCATTCTCCTTTCATTCCCTTATTTCTCCAATCATTTGAAAATACATTTTTGTAAGTAAACCCCTCGTTCATTCATTTCATTCAACCCCTTCCCGGACATTGGCCAGGCTCCACCAGACTTCAAGGTAATACTCGACTATACCAAACGTTCACCCAGGTCACCATATCGCCCGACCGAATCCGCTTCAGGCTCGAGTCGATCGGTAACAAGGGGCAGTGGCCAGTTCAGCCGAAAAGGCTTACATTCATGCACAAGTAACATTTCAATCGTTCAATCATTAAAAATTTCACAATCATTTAGACTGAGTGCGATAAAGTACACACTCGCCTAGAAAACTCGTTTTGGCCAATCATTGAAAGCGTTTAACATGTTATCAGTCATATATACAAGCCATATAATCAAGAAACATAACAAACAAGGAACACTCACCTATTTACGTAAAACAACGTGCAAATATCCTTCCGGATATTACCTCAATCACCGAGAAAACCTAAGAGTAAATGAGAAAGAATATTACAGTCTATCTAGCACAAACAAGTAAGTGAAATCAAAGAAAAAATCGACAAATGATAAGTAAAACGTATAAAGACGCCTTTATAGTGAAAAAGGGATATTTGGATCGGAGGACGAAAATAACTAGGGTTTCATAAACCAAATACAAAACTAACTCAAGCGGGTTATAAAATGTCCGGCGGAAAACACTTGGACCAAAAACAACTCGGACTCCAACGAGATAGGCTAAAAATATTGTTTTCGGAATCGTTTAGATAGTTCAAAATCACCTCATACCCAAGCAGCTAGTATAGACTAAACGTCATGATAAAATCATGTGAAAAGGAGGACAATACTACCTTACGTTCACACTTAAAACCTCACTTAAAAGTGGTTCACTTGTGGCCGAGAAAATCCTAAATCATACCTCTATATTTTGGGAAGGAGTAAGTAGCATTTGAAGTGTTAAACTAAAGAGGTATCATGTTTTAAAATGGAAAGCCGGACATGGTATTGGCCAAACAAAAGTATACAAGTTCAAAAAGAAACTTAGCCCTCGAGCGAAAATTTGGGCAGCACGCCCTTTGTTTTTACCTAATTTTCCAGCCATTTTGGCTTCATTATTTTTCTCATTCAAGCCCAAGTTTATACACAACACAAATGCATTTCAATAGCCGTTCCATAGGCTCAAGACAATACAAGGACATAAATCAACTAATAACAAATGCGGAAATGAAGTTTACAAAAAGACAGATTTGATAGGGTTTTCCGGAAAGAACACATCTGAGGCTACGCTTATCGGATTGGTGTCTAACTTATACCATTTCGAATCTAAGACGAAGTCCTACAACTTTCATGAAGATCACTTGGTCAAATTTCCAGTGTAACCTAATCAAATTCCCAGTTCACAGAACCAGGTTCCAACTAATCGGCTAATTAACCGACTACATTTAAATGGTCATATCTCAGGCGACCAAAGTCCGTTTAAGATGTTCTTTAAGGCGTTTAAAAGCTAAGACAGAGTACTAAAACTTTCATGTTTTAGAAAATGGCTAAATCTGCACGGATCATAGTGAATAAACACAGCCAAACGGATGAACTGTCTAAAACGGATCACTGGAAACATCCTAGGGCAGTGAGGGTATTTTAGTCTTTCCACAGGCTACCTTGCTCCGATTGAGCTGAAATTTTGTAGGTACCTAAAAAATATCATTCTATACAACTTTCATGTTTTATACTAAGCCTAATTCGGCCTCTAACATGATGCAATAAAACTGGACAGAACAAGGCTGAAATTTTCCAGAAATCTGAAATTTTGGGATTCAATGGAAACTTTCTTCATTTCTTGCCTCAATCCACCACCACAACCTCCTATATAAGCTTAGATACAACATATATCATCCATATACCAAGTATAGGCAGAAATCATCAAACCCTAACTTACATATATCACCTTTAAAATCATCACAACAACTTGTATCACTACTAATCTAACCAAAACATGAATTATATAACAACTTAAACCAAAATAAAAGAACCAAAGCCATGGGTAGACCTTATACCTCAACAAATAAAGCTTGCAAGAGTAATACTTCACCTCCTCTTGGAATTTTTTGTTTCCCCTAACTTCTCAAGTTCACAACTCACACTTTAATCGGTTTAGAATTTTGTTCCTCACTTGGATGGCTCAACTCAAGATGAAGGAAGTTTGTTTCTTGCTCTCTCTTTCTCCTCTCTTTGTCTCGGCCAAGCAGCAGAAAAATGGAGGGAAATTGAAGCCAACAAGATGATAAGAAGGTTGGACTTAGCTTGGTCAAGGAGCCATAGGGGTGTGACACTTGTCACCACCAAAGCCAACAAAAATTTCTTTTTCTTTCCTTGCATTTTTAGCCCTAAATTTCGGTCAAAGCCAGCTGAAAATAAGGAGATATTTTGCTCAAATATTAATGAGCTTGTATGGTAAGAAAGTGGTGGTCAAGCGATGTGTTCAATCGGTAGTGCACGGTTCATGTCAGTTCGCACTGTTTTTCCTTAAATCACACGTACTAGGGTTTTTACTTCCTATTCACTAACTTTTTATCATTTCTTCTAATCACATATTATTTCTCACCCAAAAGTCACTCTTAAGTACAAAATTTGATCCTCGCTCCGTACCGGATAATTACACGACGGATACACGAAAAACCCTATTTCATTTCGAATTGAAATCGGAAAGGAAAACCCTAATTTCCTATGATCATTGGCACTTTTTCTAGGGTGATTAAGTAGCAATATGGTATAGAATAATAATTTTTAAATAAAAGGAAATTTTCAAGAAATATGTAAGGAATTTGCAAGTCCTCACACTCTCTCCCCCTTAAGAGAATTTCGTCCTCGAAATTTTACCTTCAGTTGCCTCAGACGAGTCCGGAACTTGTCGGTTGTCTAGAACATAAACCTTTGCCGGTACACTAGTTTGTTTCCCTCTTTCATTCACTTGTGATTTAGCTCCATCCAGTTACGGAGTATTGCTTTCACGTGACTGTCTCCTCGGACAGTTGCTAACTTGATGATCGCCACTTCCGCAAATTAAACATTTCCGTCCTTTTCTCCAACAATTGCTTTTGGCATGATTTGCCTTTCCACAGTATCCACAGACCACGTGAGAAGCCATCTTTTGGCTTTCTTGAAAACTTTTCCCAGGTCCGATTTGGCTTTCTTTAGTAGACCTTTCATCTACCGCCCCTAATGTCCATGGTGGGCGGAGTAACAGGTTCACTTTCTGCACTTTAGGAGGTGTTATTCTTTCACTTAATTCCTCCACAACACTGCCGGATGTACCCCTTTTCCGGGTCTGGGAGGCTTTTATCTGTTCCTTTGCAGTCTCGATTCTTTGAGCTTTCTCAAGGGCCTCCGTAAACGTATTCACTTGTACCGCCGCTAATGCTTCTTGGATTTCCAAATTTAATCCCTGTATGAACCGTCTTACTCTTCGCCGCTCTGTGGCCATCAATTCAGAAGCAAACTTGGATAGTCTTGTAAATTTCGTTTCATATTCGGCCACACTTAGCGTTCCCTGGCGTAACCCAATAAACTCCTCTTCTCTCCTCTCTTGGACTAAAGGAGGGAGGTACTTCTCGTTAAATTCCCTTATGAAATTCGACCATGTCCATACAGTCTGTTCTCTTTCCCACTTTGCTCTAATCACGTTCCACCATGCTCGGGCCGGTCCCTCAAATTGGAACACTACAAAGTTCACTTGCCTTTGCTCAGTGTAGTTTAGAGCTGTGAAGATGTTAACCATGGTTTCTACCCATTGTTCAGCTACGTCCGGATCGGGCCCTCCAAGGAATTTTGGAGGAGCAAACTTCTGGAACCTTTCAAGAGCCTTGTCTTCTCCGATTTCAGGGTTCTGCGGTTGATTCACGGCCATTTGGTCTTGTTGATCCACCAGTCGTGCCAAAATATTCGTTATCTGTTGCATCGCTGTCGCCATTTGGTCTCCGGCTTCGACCCTTGGTCCTTGCTCTTATTCAGCTCTGATTTCCCTTTCTTCTCTTGGCTCCTGGGCTCGCTTAGTCCCACGGCCACGACCTCGTCCTCGACTACGTCTTCCCTCCATATATATTTTCCCCTCTCTTTTCTCTTTTTTTTTTAAAAAAAAATAATTTAATGAATAAACGCAATAAGGTGACTAAAGTAACTAAAATTTAGGGCGCCAAATACCCAAATAAACATATACACACATAACACACCACATAAACATATCAAGGAAACAAATAATCAAATATACAAATGCGTCTCAAGTCAAGCAGATATTCATATACACAAATACACAACTGACAGCATGTAGTGACAATATACGGGCGAATCAAAAGAAAAGGGATATATCGTCCCACACCCAGTTAGAATAACCCCGTCCGGTCTCTCACGTCACTTTCTATCCGACTCGATGTCCATTAACCTCTTATACTTATTCTAGCCAGACAAAGCCTGTTCATATTCCCAAAATGCAAATCTCAAGTACTTAGTACCGTCCCAACTCTGGAGTACTCAGGCACCAGAATCCGAAATAAAATAATTCACCTCTCGAGCTGGCCAGTCCTAAGAGTAAACTATCTACAATCGAAATTCCTACCCGACGCACCTATCTATGATCCTTATATACTACAGAAAAGATTTAGGCCTATAACATTCGTATTCATAGCTTATGCTTGAACGAGTAACTTATCCTTTCATACCTATTCACCACGTCAGTCCAGGACTCACTCCAGCGCAGAAACACGCTGAAGCAGGCTCTGATACCACCTGTGAAAGCCCACCTCACCCCTAAAGCGAAACCAGAGGTTCGGCGCGGACACGCTTGCCAACTCTCTTTCCCACCGGGACTCAGTCAGTCACTACAAGAAAGAACAGTAACCCACCAAACAATTGAAATAACACAATTTTCCAAATTTAAAACGTAACATATACATATCCATCTCAAAAATGCAAAACCACTTAAGTACAAAGGTTCCCTATCCTCCATACGATCAGCCCACCAAACGTTGGGGTGAGAACCATTACAAAAGAATCAAAAGTACTAGATCGGCTAGTCTATACGGAGCACTCATCCTTGCACGCCTTCCCCTGCTAAGAAAAATAAAACTAAAGGAATGAGCTAGAAAGCTCAGTGAGGTTCCGAACACATAAGCAAACAATAAACTCAATGCATTAACCATATATAACTAATAACTCAAGTAACATTTACAATATAAAGCGGTAATACATTCAATAGAAGGATACGAGCTCACGAGGAGCCATTCATTCATTCGTTCATTCATTCATTCTCCTTTCATTCCCTTATTTCTCCAATCATTTGAAAATACATTTTTGTAAGTAAACCCCTCGTTCATTCATTTCATTCAACCCCTTCCCGGACATTGGCCAGGCTCCACCAGACTTCAAGGTAATACTCGACTATACCAAACGTTCACCCAGGTCACCATATCGCCCGACCGAATCCGCTTCAGGCTCGAGTCGATCGGTAACAAGGGGCAGTGGCCAGTTCAGCCGAAAAGGCTTACATTCATGCACAAGTAACATTTCAATCGTTCAATCATTAAAAATTTCACAATCATTTAGACTGAGTGCGATAAAGTACACACTCGCCTAGAAAACTCGTTTTGGCCAATCATTGAAAGCGTTTAACATGTTATCAGTCATATATACAAGCCATATAATCAAGAAACATAACAAACAAGGAACACTCACCTATTTACGTAAAACAACGTGCAAATATCCTTCCGGATATTACCTCAATCACCGAGAAAACCTAAGAGTAAATGAGAAAGAATATTACAGTCTATCTAGCACAAACAAGTAAGTGAAATCAAAGAAAAAATCGACAAATGATAAGTAAAACGTATAAAGACGCCTTTATAGTGAAAAAGGGATATTTGGATCGGAGGACGAAAATAACTAGGGTTTCATAAACCAAATACAAAACTAACTCAAGCGGGTTATAAAATGTCCGGCGGAAAACACTTGGACCAAAAACAACTCGGACTCCAACGAGATAGGCTAAAAATATTGTTTTCGGAATCGTTTAGATAGTTCAAAATCACCTCATACCCAAGCAGCTAGTATAGACTAAACGTCATGATAAAATCATGTGAAAAGGAGGACAATACTACCTTACGTTCACACTTAAAACCTCACTTAAAAGTGGTTCACTTGTGGCCGAGAAAATCCTAAATCATACCTCTATATTTTGGGAAGGAGTAAGTAGCATTTGAAGTGTTAAACTAAAGAGGTATCATGTTTTAAAATGGAAAGCCGGACATGGTATTGGCCAAACAAAAGTATACAAGTTCAAAAAGAAACTTAGCCCTCGAGCGAAAATTTGGGCAGCACGCCCTTTGTTTTTACCTAATTTTCCAGCCATTTTGGCTTCATTATTTTTCTCATTCAAGCCCAAGTTTATACACAACACAAATGCATTTCAATAGCCGTTCCATAGGCTCAAGACAATACAAGGACATAAATCAACTAATAACAAATGCGGAAATGAAGTTTACAAAAAGACAGATTTGATAGGGTTTTCCGGAAAGAACACATCTGAGGCTACGCTTATCGGATTGGTGTCTAACTTATACCATTTCGAATCTAAGACGAAGTCCTACAACTTTCATGAAGATCACTTGGTCAAATTTCCAGTGTAACCTAATCAAATTCCCAGTTCACAGAACCAGGTTCCAACTAATCGGCTAATTAACCGACTACATTTAAATGGTCATATCTCAGGCGACCAAAGTCCGTTTAAGATGTTCTTTAAGGCGTTTAAAAGCTAAGACAGAGTACTAAAACTTTCATGTTTTAGAAAATGGCTAAATCTGCACGGATCATAGTGAATAAACACAGCCAAACGGATGAACTGTCTAAAACGGATCACTGGAAACATCCTAGGGCAGTGAGGGTATTTTAGTCTTTCCACAGGCTACCTTGCTCCGATTGAGCTGAAATTTTGTAGGTACCTAAAAAATATCATTCTATACAACTTTCATGTTTTATACTAAGCCTAATTCGGCCTCTAACATGATGCAATAAAACTGGACAGAACAAGGCTGAAATTTTCCAGAAATCTGAAATTTTGGGATTCAATGGAAACTTTCTTCATTTCTTGCCTCAATCCACCACCACAACCTCCTATATAAGCTTAGATACAACATATATCATCCATATACCAAGTATAGGCAGAAATCATCAAACCCTAACTTACATATATCACCTTTAAAATCATCACAACAACTTGTATCACTACTAATCTAACCAAAACATGAATTATATAACAACTTAAACCAAAATAAAAGAACCAAAGCCATGGGTAGACCTTATACCTCAACAAATAAAGCTTGCAAGAGTAATACTTCACCTCCTCTTGGAATTTTTTGTTTCCCCTAACTTCTCAAGTTCACAACTCACACTTTAATCGGTTTAGAATTTTGTTCCTCACTTGGATGGCTCAACTCAAGATGAAGGAAGTTTGTTTCTTGCTCTCTCTTTCTCCTCTCTTTGTCTCGGCCAAGCAGCAGAAAAATGGAGGGAAATTGAAGCCAAAAAGATGATAAGAAGGTTGGACTTAGCTTGGTCAAGGAGCCATAGGGGTGTGACACTTGTCACCACCAAAGCCAACAAAAATTTCTTTTTCTTTCCTTGCATTTTTAGCCCTAAATTTCGGTCAAAGCCAGCTGAAAATAAGGAGATATTTTGCTCAAATATTAATGAGCTTGTATGGTAAGAAAG
>NW_020862282.1:50177-77389 GCF_003713205.1 Coffea eugenioides | reverse complement strand
CAGACCATACTGTTCAAACCAAGCCAGAAATGGGGGAATCTTCCGCTCCCGTTGATATAAAGCTGCTCAAACGCCTTGACCGTTTTGATGAGTTTATGAGAAAGAGTCAGGGGTTGAACAAGCAAGGAGTCCTGGATTACGATGAGCTTTGCCTCTTTCCAAACGTGCAATTGCCTGAGGGGTTCAAAACCCCTAAGTTTAACAAGTACGATGGAACTGGCAATCCCAAAACGCACCTCCGTCTGTTTGCTAACAAATTGGGAAGGCCCATAGATGACGAGAATCTACCTTTACGGTTGTTCCCAGAAAGTCTGGAGGGGGATGCACTCGATTGGTACTCCAATCTGAAGCCCGAAGAAGTAAAAACCTGGATTGACTTGTCCAATACTTTTGTAAGGCAGTATGAGTATAATTGCGAGCTGGCTCCGACACGAACTGCGCTGGAAGGGACAAAGAGAAAACCCTCTGAGGACCACAAAACCTATGCTAAGAGATGGAGGAAAATAGCTGTAAAAGTCGAGCCACCAATGACTGAGGACGAAATCATACGCACTTTCATTAAAGCACATGATCCGCCGTATTTTGAAGAAATTTTTCGCATGACTGGATGCTCGTTCGCTGCCATTGTCAATAAACTTGAGGAGTACGATGACTTCGTGAAAGCTGGGAAGATTGTTAATGTCTCTGCCCTCAAATCCCAGTTGGATGCCTTACAAGGACAGGGGAATAGTGGGAAGAACCCGCAACTTAAAAAGAAAGAGGGGGAAATCACTTTTGTCTGGGATCGAAACCCTATCCCAAGACCTAGACCTCGACAATACCCCACCTATTCAAACCCTTACCCTTACTATTCAAACCCTCATCCTGTTTATCACACCAATATCACTCATCCTCGACCTCGCCCTAATTACACCAACTCGCCCAGAGCCCCTTTTCAAATATCTCAACCTAACTCTCAACAAATTCGATCCCGACCTCCCTACAATCAACAATTTCCTCCACCAAATAGACCCACATATGATTATCCCCAACCTACTGAAACCTACAGCCAAAGCCGTACCCGAACATTCACCAATCTAGGCAGGTCGTTGGACCAGTTGTATGAGCAATTAAAGGCTGCTGGTAAAATAGGTGTGATTCCCCCTCCAACTTACCCTTATGGCATGCCTGCCGGATACAATCCACAGTCCGCTTGTGCCTATCATTCGGGAGCACCGGGTCACTCAACCGCTGATTGTAAAGCCCTTAAGCACAAAGTCCAAGACATGATCGAGGCTGGGGAAATAGTGCTAAGGGGAAAGGGTGAACAAGGACCAAGTATAAGTACAAACCCCTTTCCCAAACACAAGGACACCTTGGAGGCATCCATCTCCAATGACGAAATTTGAAAATCTTGAGGGAACCTTGCACAATTTGGATGGCTAAGTATCTTCCCTCTCGAAGCGAATTTTGGTAAATCTAGGGGTTGTTATTTACTAAAGTTCACAAAAACTACTTCTTGCATATGTGAATAGTTTAATGAAAGCATCTTTTGCAATTGAGTTTTTGTCTTGTTTCCGCTTTGATTTGGAGTTTCATGAAATGCACAGTTTTGTTTTATTTATTTGATTTTTGTCCTGATTTTTTTTTAAGATGGCCAAAGATGAAATTATTTGACCCCTTGAATATCACTGTGCTGGAATCCGATGAAGCCGCACATTGAAAAATCCATTCATTAAAAATCCCTTCATTAAAAACCCCTTCATTGAGAAAAACCCTTCATAAGAAAATCTCTTCATTAAGAATCCTTTCATTGAGAAAGCCTACATTGAAAAATCCTTTCATTGACAAAATCCCTTCATTGATAAAATTCCTTCTCTGCCAAGTTCGAAGCTGATTGGTTAAAGCAGCGTCACCGACGATTGATTCTGATTGATGAAAAGCAGTTGAATGCCATGTGCCATGGCCAATGTTACCATAACGCATGGCCTATGTCCGCCACCGATCCTTTGGAGAAGGGGACAAAGAGTTAAAGCGAGTTTTGCCAATGAAAGATGAAGCCAAAGATGAATTCGCTTCAAAATGGCAAGGTTCATTGGTCGTTCAAATGGTGTTGCCGAGCGGAACATTTGTTCTAGATGGATGGACAAACATTCTCTCAACCTATCAACTCAGACATGTGTAAGAAGTTTTTATTTTTGATCATGCAAATTTCTTTTGGAAATCATGCAAGGGGCGAAACAAAAGTCAGGCCATCTTCCTTTCCAATCAAAACATTTCATCCCTCGTCATCCCCTTTGAGCTATCAGAACAATGATTTTCGTTTGGCAGCCCCTGAGAATTGCAAACCCCACACTGGGGCAAATTTATGTTGAGGAGAGATGATCAAAAGAGAAAAGGAGAAAGAAAAAACCCCACACTGGGGCAAATTTAGTTTTTAAAAGGAAAAATGCAAAAGTGAGGAAATGCAATGAAAAATGCAAAGAGAGAAATTCAATCAAACTGGGGCAAACTTCCCTCAGTTTCGTTCAAAATTGGAAATAATTTCAAAATGATGCAATCTCAGGTTATTTCACACCTCTCATTAAAAATTTTCTTTCAAGCCTCAACTTTTCTTGAAATGGGAAGTTTGCTAATCAACTGGCGAGTGATGTCCATAATGCCTTCGTTTAAGTTTATAAGGGAAGCGCATTTTACTGATGCCAGCAATCTTCAACTTACATTCCTGAGTCGATTATGGTCGAGCTCTTCCATTGCTTCCTTAGGTGAAAACCCGAAATGGCACCTCAAAAGAAAAGGAGAAAAAGAAGAAAGAAAAGAAAAACAAAACAAAACAAAAGGTGGTGGAGGCAACCTTGGTGAAAACCCAAAAGGGCGTCAAGTTAGGTTTCTGCAATGAGCATGCACGAGGAGGAATAGCTGGTGACTTGGCTCATTTGGATTTCTCTTCGTTTTGCACTACTTCCGTCAAATATTGAATTCCAGAGCAAGGATATCCAGGGATTCGAATATAACATCCGTTGGCCAAAACTGTGTCACTTTGTGAAAAATATTCTTTTGCAAATACATTCTTATGAAACTCATTTTTTTCTCAATTGCTTGTATTCATGGCATTTTATAGGATTGCGCACAGTGGACTGTGTTTTGCATTCTTTTTCACATTCATTCCTGCATGACATGTGAAGTTACCTTGCATACATCATTCTTGGTCATTGAATTTTGGTGAATAACAATCCCCGTGGTTTACTCAAAGCATACTTGGATTCAATCATCTCTTGAAAAGGGTTAAGGGCCAACAAAGCCAGTTACGCAGGCCTCACAATATGGCAAAAGGCGTACCCAGTCAGTTTGGGAAAAGCAGAGACGTTTGGAAGCGACAAATCCAACTAAGTCAGATGCCGCAGCAAAAGTTGGCGAAGGCATCAAAAGACTCATGTTTACACGATTCTCAAGGGCAAACAACTCAAATGATGGTGGCACTTTTCTTTGTCCTTTCTCTTTTGCAGAAAAATTTCACGCATGAAAACAGTCACACTTCACACTGGGGCAAGTATCGAAAAAGAGTTCCTTAGTGAATAAAGATGGATCGAAAATGTCACAAGCAAATTTGCTCAAAAGGATGCAGAACCAACTATAGGCTCAGATGCAAAGACTTAACCTCTACTGGGGCAAAGTTGTGAGCACTTTTTCAGGTAAGTATATTGGCATGCCATGATTTTAAGTTTATTCGGGTCAGTCCCATGATTTTAAATTTTATTCAGGTCAGTCCCATGATTTTAAATCTCTTGTTCGGGCCAGTCCCATGATTTTAAATTTTATTCGGGTCAGTCCCATGATTCAGTCAAATTTTATTCGGTCAGTCCATGATTTTTTAAATGTTTTATTCGGGCCAGTCCCATGATTTTAAATTTTATTCGGGTCAGTCCCATGATTTTAAACTTTATTCAGGCCAGTCCCATGATTTTAAACTTTATTCGGGTCAGTTCCATGATTTTAAATTTTATTCGGGTCAGTCCCTTGATTTTAAATCTCTTATTCGGGTCAGTCCCATGATTTTAAACTTTAACTTTATTCGGGTCAGTCCCATTTCAAGTTTGTTCGGGTCAGTCCCATGATTTTAAACTTTATTCGAGTCAGTCCCATGATTTTAAATTCTATTCGGGTCAGTCCCATGATTTTAAATTTTGTTCGGATCAGTCCCATGATTTTAAATCTCTTGTTCGGGCCAATCCCATGATTTTAAATTTTGTTCGGGTCAGTCCCATGATTTTAATCTTGTTCGGGTCAGTCCCGTTTTAAATTCCTGTTCGGGTCAATCCCGTTTTAAATTTCTTGTTCGGGTCAATCCCGTTTTAAAATTCCTGTTCAGGTCAGTCTCGTTTTAATTTCCTTTTCGGGTCAGTCCCGTTTAAATTCCTGTTCGGGTCAGTCCCGTTTTAAATTCCTGTTCGTTGGAATCATTTTACGGCCAAATAACACAGGTGAGTATTTGGTGTCTATTTCTTTGTCTCAAGTTTTTCCAAAACTCAGAGAAAGAGGGGCAAACTGTAGACACCAAAATTTTAATGTAATTTCATTTACTATTTGGTTTTTATTTGTCGTGTTAGTTTTATTCACTTTTTAGTTTTTTATTTTCATTTTTAAGTTTTAGAATTTCTCGAAAAAAGAAAAAAAAAGAAAAAAGCATTTAAAAAATATGTTTTAGTTGTTTGTGATTTAAATTCAATGTTTTCTTGAAAAAATGAAGAAAAGAAAAGGAAAAATGGAAAAATTGCAACTTTGCTGTTTATTGTCTCTAGTTTATTTATTTTTATCCGATGTTAATTAAATTGTTGTTTTTCTTTACTTAATTTTATTATCAATTTTGTTACATTATTTTTAAAAAAAAAGAAAAAGAAAGCCGCACATGCATGCGGCATGAATTTTCTTTATCATTTTCATGGATTTTTGTCGGATGAATCGGATGGTCAAGGGAAAGGGCTTACGATGAGATGATTTGTAGCCATTGAATGGAGGGTTTTGTGGGGCTGCTAACTGGATATAAAAAGGAAAAAAGAACCGCAGCCGAAGAAAGGGATCCAAGTTGACGGCGGAGAAGGAAAGCAGAGAGAGGGACGGCTGGGGTTTGAGCAAAAAACAAAAGAGAGCTGGGGGAAAGAGCCGAGAGAGAGAGAGCTAAAGAGGGATAGCTGTAGGGGCCGAGAGAGCAAGGAACAAAAACTGGGAAAAGGGGGGGAAGCCAGCGAAAAAGGACAAGGCAGAAAGCAAAAGGGAAAACCAGAGTGGAGGAGAGATATCGTGAAGAGAGCAAGAAATAACGGGAAGAAAAGGGATGACGGAAATAGAGTGAGGAAGAGAGAGTGACGGCTGAACAAACCAGAGGAGAGGAGAAGAGCTTCAGGAGAAGGAAACGAGGGAGGAATCTGGTGTCATCTGGGACTGTTGTCGCTTACCGGATTCAACCACCATTGTTGTTGCCGAATCTTCACCAGGAATAGCACTGTAAGCCTCTCCTTTTACCTTTTTTTTCTTATAGATAGCTTCCAAATCTGTTTGGTGCTGTTAATTTCATTCTCAGGCTGTAGTTTAGTAGTAAAGATGTTAACTTTGAAAAGAAAATAACATTTCCTTGGCTAATTCATTCGATCCTGCGTCTGAAGTCATATGTTGGATAGTTGTGAAGGTTCCCAGTTTGTACGTGTTTCTATTCTGATGATCATGCTGAAATCTCAATGTTTCACGTTGGTTAAGTAGGAGAATTGTAGTATGGGCTGTTTTCCTTGAATTCATGGCTGGACAACATGATAGTTCTGGCAAAGTTTATTTGCTAACGTTTCATAATCTTCTGCCACCTCCCTTTTGCGGTTTGTGTGTATAGCTTAATGTCTTGTTTCAGCAGTAAAAGGTTAAGTTTTGCTAGTTGGGGGGTTCATTTGCATGTTGTATGTGATTAACAAGAAAAGGGAAACTGCTATGCCAAAGATATGCATGCCGCCGCAAGGTCCTTTCTTTTTCTCATTTTTGCTGCAACCTTCCATACTTGTAGCAGCCAGCCGTAACTCATTTTTTTACTCTTGATAGTTCTTACCAGATTTCTGAGTTCACGTTTAATCAATTTCTGGTTTTCTGTGATATCTGGTTGAGAGGTTTGATTAAGTTGTGTGTTTGAATCTGGAATTTACATGTAAAAAAGAAACGGCAGCATGGTTTAAGTTGCAGAAGCCTTGTATTAATTTGCTTGCAAACTTCAGAAAAAATAGCTGTCTTTTGTGGCTTGATTGGATGATTGAAGTCCTGCGATTTTGTTGCTTAGATTATGGGTGTTGATGTTCGGCTGGATTCTTTTATGAGAGTAGAAGCTGCATGAATGTTGCAGCAGTTTCATTCGTGAATGTGCATGAGAATTTCATGCGAATTTGCATAGTTTCCTTCAATGTTTTGTTATGTTGGATGAGGAGATTATTTGTTTGATGCTTAAGTTCAGAGTTTGGATAGATGAGTTGGTTAGTAAACGAAATGCAACAGCAACATTGCCGAAAGGCATGGCTGGGAATTGTCGCAGGCTCCACTCTTTCTTTTGCTGCATTTTTTTCCTTTCTTTTCTTTTGCTGATTGGTAAACTCAGACTCCCAGCTTTGATTTTTGCGGCAAACAAAATGGAATGCTCGGTTAAAGGGTAATTCGGACTTGCCGTGTTTACTTGTTTCACTTAAAAATCCAGATGTTCATCAAACTTCTCTTCTATAATGAAATGGAAGAGAGCCAGGCTGGAGTAGATAGAAAGCTGCGTTTGCTGTTCCTTATTCTCATATGTCGCATGAAACCTGCATGAAATTCTTTCAAGATTTGCTTGGTTTAGTGATGTTTGGTGCAAGTTTGTTTGCTAAAGGTTTATGGATGAAGCTTTGAGGATAGATCACCTCAGCTACCGAAGCCATTTTGGTTGTTGAAGCTCATTCTCTTTTGCAGTTCTGCATGAAAACTTGCATGAAAATTTTCCAGCAATCGTGTTATTTAGAGGGGGCAGCCATGTTTTAGTTTGGAGCAATTTCAAAGTTGTTATGTGCGTCTGGTTTGCTGGGATTGTGAAAGTTGCGTATGAAAGAATTCTAGCAGAAACAGTAGAAGCAAAAGAACCGAGAATTGTGTCTTGCATGCATGAGAATCTTCTAAGATTTGCAATTAAGCCCTTCAACTTCTGCCTAATTCCGCTTTGGTCCATAAATTTGGAAAAGTTGATCAATTTTGTCCTTCAAAAATGTTTTTCTTGCTTTGATGTGTCTTCATTGTGATTGTGAACAGATTTTATGAATTTAGGATGAAGTAGGGAAAGTTTAATAGTTTTTTTTCCCTTTCTTAGAATTTATAGTTTTGATTTCCGTTGATCAAAATTTTGGCTATTTTTATCATTTATGTCGCGCCCCACTTTTTGAAGTGCGTGTGTGAGTAGTGTATGTGATCGTGTGTAAAAATGAAAATAAAAGGCCGTGGGACTTGATAATGCGACGATTTGGCCAAACAAAGTTCAAAAAGGGTTTTTAATGGAAAATGGAGTCGCCACTTGGTATAGAGTTAGGGTGTACCAAGTCACCCAAAAAGTGATTTTTGGAAAGAAAAGTAAACAAACCCTTTTTAAAGAACTTTTAGGTCTACGTAACCAAAGAAAGGGATCGGGGGTCACATTTGATAAGGGAGAAGGCAAAGGCAAAGCCTAAGGCACTCCCTTACCCTAGCAAAAACTAGTTGCGTGACTTAGCCCTTCTTTTCCTAATTTCTTCTACCCAAAGTATGTTTCGCATGTTGGATATGACTAATGGATGCTAAAAAAAATGCAATCCTAAATCTAAAATGTCTCTTATGAAGCTTTTTGGTCCCAACCACATGAGTTGTGGTGCCCAATAAGGAAAGTCCTCATAGAGGTCGCGAATGATGCAAATGAAGACCCAAATATGAGTGCAAGTGTGAAAAAGTAAGAAAACGTGCATGTGTGCGAATGTAAGACAAGTGCATGTGTACAAATTGGGAAAATAAAGGTGTTTGTGTGCAAGTGGATGAAAATATGATACGATAGTAGTACATGCATATAAGTGCAATCGGGTGCAATTTGTGAGATAGAAAATAAATAAGTGATAGGGAAAATGTGTGAACATGGCATGTGGATTGAGAAAAATATAAATAGTGAGAAAATGTGGATAAAAGAGTGAGGAAGTGATATGATAAGAATGAGAGTGCATGAACCTAGAGGAATGCATCAAGTCGGGTACGGGAATGACTCCTAATTTCACGACTTCAATTTTCCCTTTGATTAGAACGAAGAACTAGCGTGCTAAGGCTATTTTGTAGCCACACTAGCTCGTTTCCCTTATCGAAAGGGGACTCTCAAGAAAATGTACCCTATAACTAGCATGAGAATTGGAAAAACCTAAAATGAAGGGGAAAGGGTTGGAGGGGCATGCCAAATGCTAAAAACTAAGAAAAAATGCATGAAATGTAGTGACACATGCAAGTATGTACTAACGAGGGAAATCCCTAAGGGTCTAGTGTTGGACTAGCCCATATCTATGAATTCCTACTAGCGTTGGACTAGTGGAAAACGGGACAATGAGCCACAACTAGCGTTGGACTAGTGTGGTGATGTGCATTCATCCATTACATTCATTTATGCCTATAGAAAGCAAGTAGACATGTCAATCACCTATAAACACGTAGCACATAACACTTAGCATGCTCGACTAAATGCAAGAGCCTAATAAAGCAAATTAACACATAGCAACAAAAGCAAGCAATGAACCTATTACACTTGCTAACTGAAACAAAAGGGGAAGGGGAAAAATGGACAAAATTACTCTTCAAGCCCTATCTATTACAAGCCAAGAGGTGTACACATACCCCATAAATAAATAAAAAAAGACTTAATAAAAGTAAAAGTAAATGAAATAAATGAAAGGAGTTAAGGAAAAGCAAGGAAATCAAGTAAAATAGGCATGCGATTCTCACTTAGCACGTTGGATCACATAGGGTCAAATAAGGTCAAAATAAGGGATAGAGTGTACCTCCCTTGAATCGATGCCCTAACGAAGTGAACTTACTAATTTACCCTCCAAAATAATAAAAAGGTCAAGGTACCACTTTAATTATCAAATAATCACATGAAACAAAAATTAAACACGAAAATGAAAATTAAGCACGAAATGGAAATTAAACATGGAATAAACCGTGCATGTGTAGGCAAACTTGGTCCCAGATAAAAGTTTCAAGAGTCTAAAATGGAGTACTAAATTGAATGGTTTAAGGTGGAATCCATCACAATCAAGTGCAAAAATCATGAAAGAAGAATGGAAAATTATTTATTAGAGTTAAATAATAAGATTAGCTAAGCAAAATTAAATCAAACGAAACCAAGACTATAAATTCTTCCAAATTATTAAGCTTTCATGATTTTATCCTAGAAATCCATTGAAAATTGTCCACAATTCACATGAAGACATGTCAAGGCAAATTATCATGTAAAAGGGATCCAATTGCAAACATTAATCAGTCATGTGAGTCCAATTAGAACATTTAAGCACTTCGAAAATCCCAAAATAATAAGAAGCCAAATAACGGTTCAAGTTGCAATCAATTTAGGACTTAATTGCAAAAGATTAGCCCATAATTGGGCCACAGTGCAACAAAGGTAGACTTGGGGGGTTGGAATGCAATTTTTCTTTTTGATTTACATGAAAACTACGTAGAGGAAGCTTCCCTTAACAGCATTTCGCATGCAATTTCTTTCTGCAACTGCATTTCGAATCACTTGAATGCAATCTCCTTTCCATCCCAAAACAACTAATCCCATCCAAACATCAAAGCTTTTATTCCAAGTAACACAACACGGAATTTTAACATCCCAAACAAACAAACAAACAGAATGCAATCACAAGAATGCCAATCTCTTAGCAGCTTGTGGAACCAGCATAAAGAAAACAGCAGGTGAGCAAAACAAAAACAAACAGCAACATTTTCTTCGTAAACTTGGAGAAATGGAAACTAACATGATGACGCAATTACGAACCAAATAGCAAGCTTCGATACTAACTAATGCAAATGACTGGAGCTTTTGAATTGCTCTGTAACAGCTTTATAAGCTGCGGACTTCAGGAGCTGCAAACCGTGAAGCAGCAAGAATGAAAAATGGTTCCGACTAACATGGAACTCACGGTTTAATGCAGCAACAGAGAGTAAAGCCCTAAACAGACTTAAGAGGCTTAGGACGTCGCTAGTAGAATGCAAACAAGGAAAACAAGGAGGACCGAAATGTGGAGGTGCAAGTATCAAAGGCTTTATGCAACAGAAAAGTTTCGGCAACTCGATGAAGTTTTTAGCAGTCCAACTAGTTGCAATTTTTCTTAACAACCCAGCAAGATTGCAACAGTTTGTTTTAAGCAGGGCTATGCTTCATTGACACAAGATTAAGTAGGCAAACAAGGTGAGGAATCTAGCTTCATGGGCTGTTACGGGACAAAGGAAAGGCAGCACAAACATGAGAAAGAGATGCAGCTTTCTTTCATTCAACCGAGAACTCCACGCTCATCTTAGCAGAATGCAATGATAACGCACTTCATGGGCTAGATTAAGGCAATAAAAATGACCCAAAACATAGAGCAGCAGGAGGCACCCGGGATTTCATGCATCAAGAAAACACTACAAACATCATTAGCGCCATAATGCAACTGAATGTAAGATTGCGGCAGAGGTATGAACGCTCACGGCAAACATGCCCACAGATTCAAAGACAAATTCCAGTGAAACTTTCTTCTTCTAGGAGACTTTAAATGGACGCTTTCTAGTTTTAAACAAATGCAGCCAAGACAACTAACAACAACAACAAAAACTCAGTACGGCTGAAACTTATGCTGCAAAAGAATTTTACTGTGGCTTTTGCAGCTCAGTCCCCACGTTTACATTATTATGATACCCGAACCGAACCCATCATTTTGTCAGCCAAAAAAAGACACATAATCCTCGACCACTGATTGCTTACAGAAACCAAACAGATTAAAAAAACAAAATCTGAAACAAAAACGAGAGAATCTTAAAAAACAACAACAGATTAAAAGGTCATGCAAATCTGATAAAAAAAATCTACAATTTGCTGGGCTTACTTGTCACAGACATTTGCCATAAACACCAAGCAAAAGCACCTTAAATTTATCATAGAGCCCCTACCGAGGAATCCAAACTACTATCTCTAAACCCCAGGTCAAAACCCTATGCGTTCATTAACCATGAATCAAGACAGGAAACACAGAAAAATCCAAACTTGACATGGGTTCTGGACTGAAATACCTCAGTAAGGATCTGGTGATGATGGAGGGCTGAAGTGGTGGCAGTCGTGAAGGCTAATAGTTCCAACAGCTCCTTTGCTCCTTGGGGAAGTAGTGCCAGACCTCTTCTCCTTTTTGCTCTCTCCCCTCTTTCGGTTATGGTTGAGAAAAGATCGAAACTTTCTACTCTCCCTCTCGTTCTTTTTGGTTTGACCAGAAATCTCCAAGCTTTTGCCCAGCCGTCGCTCGTTTCTTTCTTGCTCTACTCGATACCTTCCCTCACCCTGGTTTTTTGCTTCTCTTAGCCGCCACAAAGCTGCGTTCTTTTTCCTCTAAAACCCCCAGTCGCCCCTCTCTCTCAATCACTTCTCACAGTTTTTTCCCCGTTTTCTGGTTCCTCTCTTTTTTCTCACTTTCTTTCTCCTTCTGGGTCTCCCCTCTCCTGCTCTCGGCTATCCTTTTATAGGAACCCCCCAATCCCTAAACCCTCACCTCAAAGGTGAGGATAAGGGATTGGTTTCTACCAAGATCTCCAGCCCTCCGATGGGCATGCGCGGCTGTCCTTGCAAGCTGCGAAAATACGCAGCTTGCATGCCGCGGGTTTCTTTTTTTCTTTTTTTTTAAAGAAATAATTTAACAAAATTGATAATAAAATTAAGTAAAGAAAAACAACAATTTAATTAACATCACATCAAAATATACAAACTAAAAACAACAAAGTTACCATTTTTCAATCTTTTTTCTTCATTTTTCATTTTCATATTTTCATTTTCTTTTTTCTCTCTTTTTTTCAATCAAATTAGTAGATAAAATAAATGCTCATAAACTAAATAAAATACAGTAAGAGACATGAAACAGGAATCAACCAAAATAAACCTAAAATTAAAACAAATAAATCTAAAATTAAACTAAAAAATTCGAAACCAAAAATTTGGTGTCTACCGTTTGCCCCTCTTTGTCTGAGTTTTGAAAAAACTTGAGACAAAGAAGTAGACACCAAATACTTACCTGTGTTATTCGACCACAAAATGATTCCAACGGACAGGAATTTAAGACGGGACTGATCCGAACATGAAATTTAAAACGGGACTGACCCGAACAGGAATTTAAAACGGGACTGACCCGAACAGGAATTTAAGACGGGACTGATCCGAACATGAAATTTAAAACGGGACTGACCCGAACAGGAATTTAAAACGGGACTGACCCGAACAGGAAATTTAGAACGGACTGACCCGAACAGGAAATTTTAAAACGGGACTGACCCGAACAGGAATTTAAAACGGGACTGACCCGAACAGGAATTTTAAACGGAACTGACCCAACAGGAAATTTAAAACGGGACTGACCCGAACAGGAAATTTAAAACGGGACTGACCCAAACAGGAATTTAAAACGGGACTAACCCGAATAAGATTTAAAATCATGGGACTGACCCGAATAAAATTTAAAAACATGGGACTGGCCCGAATAAAATTTAAAATCATGGTGTGCACACTAGTGGGACTGACCCAACGGCTAGTGGCAATGCAAATGAAAGGCACGCTAGTGGGACTGACCCAACGGCTAGCGGCAAAATAAAAGAAATGCGCACTAGTGGGACTGACCCAACGGCTAGTGGCAATGCAAATGAAAGGCACGCTAGTGGGACTGACCCAACGGCTAGCGGCAAAATAAAAGAAATGCGCACTAGTGGGACTGACCCAACGGCTAGTGGCAATGCAAATGAAAGGCACGCTAGTGGGACTGACCCAACGGCTAGCGGCAAAATAAAAGAAATGCGCACTAGTGGGACTGACCCAACGGCTAGTGGCAATGTAAAAGAAATGCGCACTAGTGGGACTGACCCAACGGCTAGTGGCAATGCAAAATGAAATGCTCACTAGTGGGACTGACCCAACGGCTAGTGGCAGAATAAAGAAATGCTGGTATGTATGAAGAGACTGTGTAAGACTTGCTTGAAAAATGATCCGAAGATTTGCCCCAGTGTGATGAATTGGTCAGTGGGATTAAACCCGAGCCTGCCGTAAGAATCAAAATACACACGTTAGTGAGATAAACTCAATGCTAACGGTGGCGGAATAGAAAACGCACACGTTAGTGAGATAGACTCGATGCTAACGGTGGTGGAATGAGAACGTACACGTTAGTGAGATAGACTCGATGCTAACGGTGGCAGAATAAAAACGCACACGTTAGTGAGATAGACTCGATGCTAACGGTGGTTGAATGAAAACGCACACGTTAGTGAGATAAACTCGATGCTAACGGTGGCGGAATAAAAACGCACACGTTAGTGAGATAGACTCGATTCTAACGGTGGTTGAATGAAAACCAAGCCCAACGTGACTTTGTGGAGTTGGCGGCACAAAATCCAGGCCCAACGTGATTTTTGTGAAGTTGGCGGCACTAAATCCAGGCCCAATGTGAACTTTACGATGTTGGCGGCACCAAGTCCAGCCCCAACATGATTTTTGCGACGTTGGCGGCACGAAATCCAAGCCCAACGTGAACTTTACGACGTTGGCGGCACGAAATCCAGGCCCAACTTGATTTTTGTGAATGGTCAGCGGGATAGAACCCGGTTCTGCCGAGGTTGGCGGGATAAAACCCAGCTCCAACGTGATATAAGCGGCCAGTGGGATAGAACCCAGTTCTGCCGAGGTTGGCGGGATAAAACCCAGTTCCAACGTGATATAAGCGGCCAGCGGGATAGAACCCAGTTCTGCCGAGGTTGGCGGGATAAAACCCAGCTCCAACGTGATTTTTGTGAAGTTTGTGAATGGTCAGTGGGATAAGACCCAGTCCTGCCATCCAATTGGTCAAGACATTGAATTTGATTTGTCAAAAAACCAGAAATTAAATTTGATTTTCCAAGAAACAAGAATTTGAACTTGATTTTTGATTTTTGACTTTTGAATTTTTCTGATTTTTCGAGAGAATCTTTTTTCCAAAAATAATTTGCCCCAGTGTAGGGCCCTTTTCCCTTCTTTCTTCTCTTTCTTCGGCATCGGCCTTCCACATCACCAGATGCTCTTTCGTCGATTTCAACTATGAATACCTGCACAGGGGCTTACCAAAATATGACATGCACCCAAATTTTTCATGAAAAGAAACAGCGTGATTGATTTGAAAAATGCATTATTTGATTCTTGGACGAAATCCTCAATTGGACTACAAAAATATTTGCCCCTGTGCGGGCTTGTTTTCACGAAATCTTATAAACAAAATTTTTACCCCAGTATGGGCCATTTAATTGCAAAAACTTGTTTGGATGACTTTCCATTTATTTGAACAAAGTAAGAAACTGTGTTTCCTATATAATGTGAAGAAATCTGAACGTCTTGCTTAAAATCACACAGAAAATTTCATGATGAATTTCTCAAAGTAATACCAAATTACAAAAGATTTCTTCCTCACTTTAGCATCGATGATTTGGGTAATGGGTCACCATTTCCTGTTGGTTCTCTTTCAGGACCAATCAAGTAGGCGTTATGTCTGATTTGGAAATGGGGGGTCAAGATTTGTCTTATTCTTGTGCCCAAATGGTATGTAATCCCTTCAATATCACATCTTAGTGAAAGCAGATAGTTTGTCACCCCTATTTCTTAAGAAAACTTAGTCAACGTATAAGCTTTATAGGCTTGCAACAAAATGGGTAGAAGCGATAGCTAAACCTGTGAAAACTGGTTATACCTCCATGATCACAAATGATTGATAGATTTCTTACGAGCATAATCCTCACTTTGGATTGTCATGAAGGAATAAGTCAACGATGGACTTTATTAGCTTGTAATTTGGCTTGAAAACGATAGTTAAAGAATAAGACTTTCAAGGACATTGCACTGAAGATCGTATTTTCCAAAATTGCCCCTATTTTGAACTCAAAGATCTCGGACTTTGTTTGCATCAAATCTTTTTGCATTTTTCTTGTGCATTCGTTCTCTTTCCTTTTTCTTTTCCTTCTCTCCCTTTTTTTTCAAAAGTGCCCTCGTGGGTTTTCACATGAAGAGCAGTGTCAACCTCACACCTAATCAATTCAGAAATACAGCTAAAATTTTCTGGCATCAGAAATTTTCTTGACAGAGCCATTGCAAAGAACAGAAGTCAGGACTTTCGGCTTTTGTAATGGGGTCAGGTGGGGTGCTTAGAAAAGTTAAGGCTTGAAGGCAAATTTCAAAAGTGGTTTGAAGAATCTGAGATCGCATTGTTGCGCGCCAACCCTGTTTTAGGGCTAAATCAGAATTTGCCCCAGTTTATGCTCAATTGAGGCTTTTTCACTTTTATTTTTCCTCTTGTTTTGATTTTTCGGCCTTTTGCCATTCTTTGAAGTTTTCACAAAATTTGCCCAAGTTTATTTTTGAACTGAGGTTCTGTTTTCTTCTTTTGCTTTTGATTTTGTTGCATTATCACTTTTTCCACTTCTTGAAATTTTCATTTTTCAACTCAAACTTGCCCCAGTGTGGGGTTTGCGATTCTCAGGGGTTGCCAAATGAAGTATTTTATTCTGAAGGCTCAAAAGGGATAACTAGGGATAGAATGTTTGATTGGAAAAGAAGATGGCCTGACTTGTATTCCGTTCCTTACAATAACTCTGAGAGGAAACTTTCATTATTGCGAAATTTCTGGCATGTATCTGAATTAACTGACTGAAGAAGACCCTTGTTCATCCATATTTGTGAAACATAGGCGGTCCGTGCGGACAAATCTCTTCATTTTCTTTTTTTCAAGATTGGAACCCAAGTGGAACCAAATTTTCCCAATTTGCGGTCCCCTCCTTTTAATTTTGGCATTTTTGCTTTTCCCCTTTTTGGAAAATTCTCCAATTTCCCTCCCCAATGTGGGGTACGATCGTAAGTGTAGTCGAAAAGAACCACCAATTTTTTGGCTCAAATGAGGATGCAAGGGATAAATGGTGTTTAGGTTGAAGAAACAATGGCCAAAGTATCATTCTTACGCCTCATGACAACCAAGTAAACGAATTGCTCGTTGAGAATCCATTCCCTTTTGAAAATCTTCCCAATGTAGGGTAGTGATCATTAAGGCCCTTATTTGAAACGACATCATTCTTTTAAAGGCTCAAATGGGAGAGCAAATGATAAAATGTGTATAGGTAGAGGAAAGAATGCTCGAAGTATCATTCCAAATTTTCTAAACAAATAAGAATAATGCACATTTTTACTTTCACTTAGATGTGATTGAATCGGATTAGACACCGCGGACACATTTTCAAGCAAAAGTTGCCCCAATTTATCAATCAATGTGACTGACTTTATTTTGGGATTAAGTGAAGGAGAAAGGTATCTCATGGGCCTTCTGAGTGACCTCTTTTAATTTTTGAACACTCTTATTGTGTAGCTCAGATCAGCAATCTAGTGTACACAAGGATTTTAGAATGCATACACTTGCGAATTTTCAGGCTGGAGGTTGAAAAAACTCTCAATTCGGTCTTATTTCTTAAAATTCATCATGAAATCTCTTAATGAGCTCAATAAAGAATGAAATGTACACGAGTATTATACAAAACAAATAATTGTCTGAACAAAAGCTTCATTATTGCCAATGTTTGAAAAATTTAAAAGCAATACATATGAGAAAACTTCTACGAAATTCCTTTGCACATGTATACACATTTTCTCTCTTAATGTCCCCTTTTTCTTTGAGCAATGAAATCCCTTAGATGTTTTGCACGAGCGCTTTCAAATGAATTTTCGAATTCACATTTGTAAGGCCTGCCTGAGAATCAAGTAATACTTGTATTTTCAAACTTTATCAGATCAAAATTGTTATCAGATATAGAAAGATATTTTCACCTTATTGAAATATTTTTATGAATGCAGGGGGAAGGGGAAAAATAAAAGAAAAATACCCAGAGTTAGTAATCAAGACTATAAAATCGGTATGCATGCCCTATGGGGGAACCCTTTTATGCCAAGGGTAGGCCTAGCATGAAAATGCAATCCTCTAGGGTAGGCACCATACCATACCTGATGAATCCGATCAATTGATTGAGTGAAAAATGATTTGAAAAATTTGGCCATTTTGGAGTGAGAAGAAACATTCGTCCTAAAAAATGAGGATAATACATGATATGTGAAAGAGAGTTTACTCTTGAAAGGATTGCAATGCCTCGACTAATTTATTCAGTGAATTTTAGTCTTAAATCCTAAAAAGGAATAAGCAGATCAAGAGGATGGGATGAAATTGATAAATTATTCAAAATTGACTAGATTACCTAAAAAGGGTAAAATGGTCAAATGCATTGAATGAAATTTGATTATTTATTCAAAATTGAATGGATAACCCTAAAAATGAATTAAACTAATCAAATGAATTGAATGAAGTCAATTGATCAAGCGGATCGAGTGAAATGATGATTTATTCAAAATCGACCGAATTGCCCTAAAATAGGTAAACTGGTCAAATGGATCGGAAAACTGACTAAATCACCCTAAAAAGGGTAAACTGGTCAAATGAAATTGAACGAATCTGATGATTTGAATTTATTCAAAATTGATTGAATTGACCTAAGAATGGGTAAACTAATCAAATAAATTGAATGAAATTGGTGATCTTATTAAAAAATCGACTAGATTGCCCTAAAATGGATAGACTAGTCAATGAATTCAAAATCGACTAGGTTACCCTAAAAATGAACAAATTGATAAAATGGACTGGATGAAATTGATGAATAACATGAATCAATGGACTGAATGGAATTGACGGCTTATTGCGATGCATTAGTCTATGAGCCTTCTAATAATCAAATTTTGGCCTCATTTTATTTATCGTCTCAATAGCGAGGAATCATTTGTGAATTTCTTCAAATTAATGTCCTTTTTGCAAGGGATTTTTACCGATTAGATAAAATGGCCAAAAAATGATTATTAAACGCTCATATTCCAAAGATCGCTCTATGAAAATGATCGGATCCTACCTTACCTTGTGCACTACCCCTTTGGATGGTACAAAAAATATAAACGTGCAAGTCTCCTTGGATTAAGTATCCGAGACACAAGGCGGTTTAGTCCTAACGTGGGATCCCCTAAATGGCATTCCCTTTCTAGGGTTTATGCATGATGCCACTTTATTAAAGCAGTAAAACATGCAATTTGAAATGAAATCATGACCAAAAAGGACCTTTTATACGCCAAGGTAGGCTTAGAATGCTATGCAATTATTAATCTATGAATGCAATATACCAAAATCTTTAAACGTGCAATAACCTATCTACGAGGGTAGGTTCTAAAAGAAGGTCACGTCAGACCTCTTATTTGCTAGGGTTTGTGAATGCAATGGGGACAAAACCAAGAAAAGTTAGTTCAGCCAGACAAATACACATAACACATTGTAGCAACGAAATCAACACAAAGAGATAAAGCAATAAAAGGGAGAAAGGGGTTGGACCCCTCCCCTCGTGAATCGTGTCCCTAATAGCGTAAGGCAGACACTATCCTAGGTAAGACTATCATGGATGCATGAGGTTAGGGCTCACTAGTGCATCTAGACTCGATAGGTTTTAGGTCCCCGAGCCTTCAGACTTAGAAACCAAAGGTCATCAATCCCAAGGTTCTTTGTCGGTGGCTCGAGCGATTCCCCAGACATTGCTACGCACACGTCGTGTCACGGCCACATGTCTGAGTGAATCTATCAAAAATCCTCAATCTTCGACTAAAAGCTAAAGGCTATTAACCCAAAGCTTAAAGCGGAAGATTAAGTGACCCCTCGGATCGTGCTACGCACACGTCGTGTCACGATCACACGTCCAAGTGGGTCGCCTAAAATCCTAACAGGGTGGAGTGGCGTGACAAGCCACTAAAAGAAAAATAAAGGAGGGATAAATAATTAAAGCGTATGCACGTATGCTAGTGCTCGTTTGGAGGGGAGGGATCGAGAACCATCGCAAGGCTCTAGGGTATGTCCCCCACCCAAATGCAATGCAAAGCGCGATATAAAACAAGTACAACATACATCCAAACAACCAATCATACCCTTTTTTAAGTGCGTGTGTGAGTAGTGTATGTGAGCGAGTGTAAAAATGAAAATAAAAGGCCGTGGGACTTGATAATGCGACGATTTGGCCAAACAAAGTTCAAAAAGGGTTTTTAATGGAAAATGGAGTCGCCACTTGGTATAGAGTTAGGGTGTACCAAGTCACCAAAAAAGTGATTTTTGGAAGAAAAGTAAACAAACCCTTTTTCAAGAACTTTTAGGTCTACGTAACCAAACAAAGGGATCGGGGGTCACATTTGATAAGGGAGAAGGCAAAGGCAAAGCCTAAGGCACTCCCTTACCCTAGCAAAAACTAGTTGCGTGACTTAGCCCTTCTTTTCCTAATTTCTTCTACCCAAAGTATGTTTCGCATGTTGGATATGACTAATGGATGCTAAAACAAATGCAATCCTAAATCTAAAATGTCTCTTATGAAGCTTTTTGGTCCCAACCACATGAGTTGTGGTGGCCAATAAGGAAAGTCCTCATAGAGGTCGCGAATGATGCAAATGAAGACCCAAATATGAGTGCAAGTGTGAAAATGTAAGAAAACATGCATGTGTGCGAATGTAAGACAAGTGCATGTGTGCAAATTGGGAAAATAAAGGTGTTTGTGTGCAAGTGGATGAAAATATGATACGATAGTAGTACATGCATATAAGTGCAATCGGGTGCAATTTGTGAGATAGAAAATAAATAAGTGATAGGGAAAGTGTGTGAACATGGCATGTGGATTGAGAAAAATATAAATAGTGAGGAAATGTGGATAAATGAGTGAGGAAGTGATATGATAAGAATGAGAGTGCATGAACCTAGAGGAATGCATCAAGTCGGGTACGGGAATGACACCTAATTTCACGACTTCAATTTTTCCTTTGATTAGAAGGAAGAACTAGCGTGCTAAGGCTATTTTGTAGCCACACTCGCTCGTTTCCTTTATCGAAAGGGGACTCTCAAGCAAATGTACCCTATAACTAGCATGAGAATTGCAAAAACCTAAAATGAAGGGGAAAGGGTTGGAGGGGCATGCCAAATGCTAAAAACTAAGAAAAAATGCATGAAATGTAGTGACACATGCAAGTATGTACTAACGAGGGAAATCCCTAAGGGTCTAGCGTTGGACTAGCCCATATCTATGAATTCCTACTAGCGTTGGACTAGTGGAAAACGGGACAATGAGCCACAACTAGCGTTGGACTAGTGTGGTGACGTCCATTCATCCATTACATTCATTTATGCCTATAGAAAGCAAGTAGACATGCCAATCACCTATAAACACGTAGCACATAACACTTAGCATGCTCGACTAAATGCAAGAGCCTAATAAAGCAAATTAACACATAGCAACAAAAGCAAGCAATGAACCTATTACACTTGCTAACTGAAACAAAAGGGGAAGGGGAAAAATGGACAAAATTACTCTTCAAGCCCTATCTATTACAAGCCAAGAGGTGTACACATACCCCATAAATAAATAAAAAAAGACTTAATAAAAGTAAAAGTAAATGAAATAAATGAAAGGAGTTAAGGAAAAGCAAGGAAATCAAGTAAAATAGGCATGCGATTCTCACTTAGCACGTTGGATCACATAGGGTCAAATAAGGTCAAAATAAGGGATAGAGTGTACCTCCCTTGAATCGATGCCCTAACGAAGTGAACTTACTAATTTACCCTCCAAAATAATAAAAAGGTCAAGGTACCACTTTAATTATCAAATAATCACATGAAACAAAAATTAAACACGAAAATGAAAATTAAGCACGAAATGGAAATTAAACATGGAATAAACCGTGCATGTGTAGGCAAACTCGGTCCCAGATAAAAGTTTCAAGAGTCTAAAATGGAGTACTAAATTGAATGGTTTAAGGTGGAATCCATCACAATCAAGTGCAAAAATCACGAAAGAAGAATGGAAAATTATTCATTAGAGTTAAATAATAAGATTAGCTAAGCAAAATTAAATCAAACGAAACCAAGACTATAAATTCTTCCAAATTATTAAGCTTTCATGATTTTATCCTAGAAATCCATTGAAAATTGTCCACAATTCACATGAAGACATGTCAAGGCAAATTATCATGTAAAAGGGATCCAATTGCAAACATTAATCAGTCATGTGAGTCGAATTAGAACATTTAAGCACTTCGAAAATCCCAAAATAATAAGAAGCCAAATAACGGTTCAAGTTGCAATCAATTTAGGACTTAATTGCAAAAGATTAGCCCATAATTGGGCCACAGTGCAACAAAGGTAGACTTGGGGGGTTGGAATGCAATTTTTCTTTTTGATTTACATGAAAACTACGTAGAGGAAGCTTCCCTTAACAGCATTTCGCATGCAATTTCTTTCTGCAACTGCATTTCGAATCACTTGAATGCAATCTCCTTTCCATCCCAAAACAACTAATCCCATCCAAACATCAAAGCTTTTATTCCAAGTAACACAACACGGAATTTTAACATCCCAAACAAACAAACAGAATGCAATCACAAGAATGCCAATCTCTTAGCAGCTTGTGGAACCAACATAAAGAAAACAGCAGGTGAGCAAAACAAAACAAACAGCAACATTTTCTTCGTAAATTTGGAGAAATGGAAACTAACATGATGACGCAATTACGAACCAAATAGCAAGCTTCGATACTAACTAATGCAAATGACTGGAGCTTTTGAATTGCTCTGTAACAGCTTTATAAGCTGCGGACTTCAGGAGCTGCAAACCGTGAAGCAGCAAGAATGAAAAATGGTTCCAACTAACATGGAACTCACGGTTTAATGCAGCAACAGAGAGTAAAGCCCTAAACAGACTTAAGAGGCTTAGGACGTCGCTAGTAGAATGCAAACAAGGAAAACAAGGAGGACCAAAATGTGGAGGTGCAAGTATCAAAGGCTTTATGCAACAGAAAAGTTTCGGCAACTCGATGAAGTTTTTAGCAGTCCAACTAGTTGCAATTTTTCTTAACAACCCAGCAAGATTGCAACAGTTTGTTTTAAGCAGGGCTATGCTTCATTGACACAAGATTAAGTAGGCAAACAAGGTGAGGAATCTAGCTTCATGGGCTGTTACGGGACAAAGGAAAGGCAGCACAAACATGAGAAAGAGATGCAGCTTTCTTTCATTCAACCGAGAACTCCACGCTCATCTTAGCAGAATGCAATGATAACGCACTTCATGGGCTAGATTAAGGCAATAAAAATGACCCAAAACATAGAGCAGCAGGAGGCACCCGGGATTTCATGCATCAAGAAAACACTACAAACATCATTAGCGCCATAATGCAACTGAATGTAAGATTGCGGCAGAGGTATGAACGCTCACGGCAAACATGCCCACAGATTCAAAGACAAATTCCAGTGAAACTTTCTTCTTCTAGGAGACTTTAAATGGACGCTTTCTAGTTTTAAACAAATGCAGCCAAGACAACTAACAACAACAACAAAAACTCAGTACGGCTGAAACTTATGCTGCAAAAGAATTTTACTGTGGCTTTTGCAGCTCAGTCCCCACGTTTACATTATTATGATACCCGAACCGAACCCATCATTTTGTCAGCCAAAAAAAGACACATAATCCTCGACCACTGATTGCTTACAGAAACCAAACAGATTAAAAAAACAAAATCTGAAACAAAAACGAGAGAATCTTAAAAAACAACAACAGATTAAAAGGTCATGCAAATCTGATAAAAAAAATCTACAATTTGCTGGGCTTACTTGTCACAGACATTTGCCATAAACACCAAGCAAAAGCACCTTAAATTTATCATAGAGCCCCTACCGAGGAATCCAAACTACTATCTCTAAACCCCAGGTCAAAACCCTATGCGTTCATTAACCATGAATCAAGACAGGAAACACAGAAAAATCCAAACTTGACATGGGTTCTGGACTGAAATACCTCAGTAAGGATCTGGTGATGATGGAGGGCTGAAGTGGTGGCAGTCGTGAAGGCTAATAGTTCCAACAGCTCCTTTGCTCCTTGGGGAAGTAGTGCCAGACCTCTTCTCCTCTTTGCTCTCTCCCCCCTTTCGGTTATGGTTGAGAAAAGATCGAAACTTTCTACTCTCCCTCTCGTTCTTTTTGGTTTGACCAGAAATCTCCAAGCTTTTGCCCAGCCGTCGCTCGTTTCTTTCTTGCTCTACTCGATACCTTCCCTCACCCTGGTTTTTTGCTTCTCTTAGCCGCCACAAAGCTGCGTTCTTTTTCCTCTAAAACCCCCAGTCGCCCCTCTCTCTCAATCACTTCTCACAGTTTTTTCCCCGTTTTCTGGTTCCTCTCTTTTTTCTCACTTTCTTTCTCCTTCTGGGTCTCCCCTCTCCTGCTCTCGGCTATCCTTTTATAGGAACCCCCCAATCCCTAAACCCTCACCTCAAAGGTGAGGATAAGGGATTGGTTTCTACCAAGATCTCCAGCCCTCCGATGGGCATGCGCGGCTGTCCTTGCAAGCTGCGAAAATACGCAGCTTGCATGCCGCGGGTTTCTTTTTTTCTTTTTTTTTAAAGAAATAATTTAACAAAATTGATAATAAAATTAAGTAAAGAAAAACAACAATTTAATTAACATCACATCAAAATATACAAACTAAAAACAACAAAGTTACCATTTTTCAATCTTTTTTCTTCATTTTTCATTTTCATATTTTCATTTTCTTTTTTCTCTCTTTTTTTCAATCAAATTAGTAGATAAAATAAATGCTCATAAACTAAATAAAATACAGTAAGAGACATGAAACAGGAATCAACCAAAATAAACCTAAAATTAAAACAAATAAATCTAAAATTAAACTAAAAAATTCGAAACCAAAAATTTGGTGTCTACAGTTTAATTCAAATAAATAAGTTTCATCTCCTCTCTTATAATTTTAGCGTTTGATTTGGCAAATTCCACTTCGAGTCACCCATGTTAGCACCTTGTTTTAGAATTCTTCGAGTATTCCAATTAGGTTTTTGTTTGCCTTAATTTCTTTAACATACATGATTTATTAGGTATTTTCCGTTGAGATTAATTTTTATTTCGTGTTTGATTGTCATCTTTATATTTAATTTTTGTCTCATGTTACTTAGTTATTAATTAAAGTGGTACCTTAACCCATTTATTGTTTTGGAGGGTATATTAGTAATTTCATTTCGTTAGGGCATCGATTCAAGGGAGGTACACTCTATCCCTTATTTTGACCTTATTTGACCCTATGTGATCCAACGTGCTAAGTGAGAATTGCATGTCTACTTTGCTTTCCTTGCTTTTCCTTAATTCCTTTCATTTATTTCATTTACTTTTGCTTTTATTAAGTCATTATTTTATTTATTTATGGGGTATGTGTACACCTCTTGGCTTGTAATAGATAGGGCTTGGAGAGCATTTTTATTCATTTTCCCCCTCCCCAATTTGTTTTAGTTAGCCAATGTAATAGGTTCATTAGTATGATTTGCATGCTTGTGTGCTACGTGTTACTCGCTTTTTTAGGGTCTTGCATCTAGATACCATGCTTATGTGTTACGTGCAATATGTGATTTATGTGCTTATTTGCTTTATTAGCCTTTACATGATTTATTTGGCTTATAATGGATGAATGCGCCACCGTGGCTAGTCCAATGCTAGCCATGGTCTTCCCCCTCGAACTCTCGCAAGTCCAATGCTTGTGAGAGAATTTTAGAAAAGGGCTAGTCCAATGCTAGACCCAATAGGCCGTCCCCTCTCGTTAGTGCATACTTGCATGATTCACTACATGTCATACATTTTTCTTAGTTTTTTAGCATTTGGCATGCTCCTCCAACCCTTTACCCTTCATTTTAGGTTTTTGCATCTTCATGCTAGTTATAGGGTACATTTGCTTGAGGGTCCCCTTTCGATAAGGGAAACGAGCGAGTGTGGCTACAAAATAGCCTTAGCACGCTAGTTCTCCATTCTAATCAAAGGGAAAATTAAAGTCGTGAAATTAGGAGTCATTCCCGTACCCGACTTGATGCATTCCTCTAGGTTCATGCACTCTCGTTCTTATCATATCACTTCCTCACTCTTTTATCCGCATTTTCTCACTACTTATATTTTTCTCAATCCACATGCCATGTTTGCACATTTTTCTTCTTTTATCATTTATTTTCTACCTCACAAATTGCACCCAATTGCACTTATATGTACCTACTATTATATTTTCATCCACTAGCACACAAACACCTTTATTTTCTCACATTTGCACACATGCACTTTTTTTACATTTGCACACTTGCACTTTTCTTACATTTGCACACTTGCACGTTTCTTACATTTGCACACTTAGCACTTTTCCTTAAATTCGTACACAATGCACGTTTTTTAATTTTTCACACTGGCCACTTATATTTGAGTCATTCGTTTGCAATCATCTCGGCCACCTCTATGTGACTTTCCTTATTGGCCACCACAACTCATGTGGTTGGGACCAAAAAGCCTCGTAAAAGACATTTTAGATTTAGGATTGCATTTCTTTTTCATATCCATTAGTCATATCCAACATGCAACGCATATTTTGGGTAGAAGAATTAGGAAACGTGGGGCTAAATCGCGCAACTAGCTTTGGCTAGGGTAAGGGAGTGCCTTAGGTTTTGCCTCTGCCTTCTCCCTTATCAAATGTGACCTCCGATCCCTTTCTTTGGTTACGTAGACCTAAAAGTTCTTAAAAAGGGGTTTGTTTACTTTGCTTTTTCAAAAATTCATTTTTGGGTGACTTGGTACACCCTAACTCTATACCAAGTGGCGACTCCATTTTCCATGTAAAAAACCCCTTTTGAACTCTGTTTGGCCAAATCGTCGCATTTTCGAGTCCCACGGCCTTTTATTTTCATTTTCACACACGTTCACATACTTATTCCACACACTACTTTCACACACTCAAAAAGTGGGGCGCGACAGCGGGTTCGGTAGTTCTCATCGATTGCTGACTCCCCTTTCCATCTCGTGATAGGACTGGACAAGTAGTGAGTTGATGGTTTGCACTTCCACAGCGCAAACATTTTCCCTCATTCTTCCAGCAATTGTCCTTCGAGTGGTTTGACTTCCCGCAATACCCGCAAGGTCCGCGTGCTGCAGAAGCCGAGCCTCCTCTCTGGCCTCTCCCCACTTGGCTGCCTCGTGACGGGCCCTCTCGTGACACTCCCGGCATCTTTTCTCCTCCCGTTCCCCGCCCAAACTTGGAAGGGGTACTCTCATCCCCCTGTCCCGAACTACTTCCAGGAAATCCTCGCTGTTTCACCTGGAAGTTCCGGACTTGCAATCTAGCACTCTCTACCCGTTGGGCCTTTTCCACGATCTCGCTAAAAGCATTGATTTGAGCCACTGCGAGGTCCTTCTGGATTTCGACATTCAAGCCCTAGATAAAGCGCCTGATCCGCCATTGCTCGGTCATGATCAGCTCAGGCGCAAATTTGGACAGGTGGGTGAATTGACTCTCGTATTCCGCCACAGATTGAGCCCCTTGGCGGAGTCGGATGAACTCATCCTCCTTCCCCTCCTGAACTAGAGGAGGGAAGAATTTCGCGTTGAATTCCCTTATAAAATTCACCCAAGTCCTGGGCGTTTGTTCCCGTTCCCATTTTTGCCGTATTACGTTCCACCAGGAATGGGCCGCCCCTTACAACTGGAAAATGGTAAAAGTCACTTGTCGTTCTTCAGTGTAGTGCAAGGCCGCAAAAATATCGACCATCTTCTCGAGCCACCTTTCGGCGACATCCGGATCGGGCCCCCCAATGAACTTGGGTGGAGCAAACTTTTGAAATCGTTCGAGAGCTCTGTCTTCGCTCTCGACGTGGTTGCCAGGGTTTCCAGGATTAGGGTTTGGGTTTTGGCCCTGTTGCTGCACCACTTGTGCCAGCAAGTTGGTCATTTGCTGCATAGCGGCAGCTATTTGCACGTTGGGGTCAGGATTTGGTCCAGATGAGGTTTCCCCAATACCCCTGTCCGG
>NW_020862282.1:0-42299 GCF_003713205.1 Coffea eugenioides | reverse complement strand
AAAAGGGTTTTGTTTACTTTGCTTCCAAAAAATCACTTTTTTGGGTGACTTGGTACACCCTAACTCTATACCAAGTGGCGACTCCATTTTCCATGCAAAAAACCCTTTTTGAACTTTGTTTGGCCAAATCGTCGCATTTTCAAGTCCCACGGCCTTTTATTTTCATTTTCACACACATTCACATACATATTCCACACACTACTTTCACACCATTCAAAAAGTGGGGCGCGACACCCCTGGTGGAGGGGACCAAACCTAAGGTAGCGGCTCGAGTGTATTCACTGGAGCCACAACAGGTCCCCGATTTTTCTGAAATTGAGGAAGGTACGATTTTGGTATTTCACCGATTTGCGAAAATCTTAGTAGATCCCGGTGTTACTCATTCATTTGTCAACCCCAATTTTATGTACGGAATAGATACAAAACCTGCTCGTCTACCCTACGACCTGAAAGTAGTACTTCCTATGGGGAAACATCGTTTGAGCACTGGTATGGTTTGTAAGGATTGCCGCGTTTGGGTAGGAGAGAAGGTTTGGGGTGTGTGTTGACGCAAAACCAGAATGTGAAATCTTTTGCCTCTAAGAAATTGAAACCCCACGAACAAAAACTATCCAACCCACGATCTGGAGTTAGTCGCAGTTGTTTCCGCTCGGGAAAAGTGGAGAAATCATGGGATAGAGGAGGTTACCTGGGAGGTGGAAAAGGAATACCCTGAACTGTTTGTGAATCAAGGTGAGAAATTTCGAGGGCGAAATTCTTTTAAGGGGGAGAGAATGTGAGAACCCGTAATTTTTCCCATTTTCTAGGTTTTATTCGGGTTACTGGCATGTTTTCTTCATTTTCTTTATTCGAAAAGTTTCTAGATAATTTTTTTATGAGTAAATATAGTTTTAGATGATTTTTCTAGTATCGGTTAGGTTTTGAGAAATTAAGAGCGTATACCGGACGTGGGACCCGCTAGTGCGGAAAGTTCGGAAAAATTCGGCCAACTCGGTTAAGTTTTGGATACTGGGTTTAAATTACTGGGTGTTATGAGATAATTAGAGATTGTTATTTGGATTGGTGTGAGAGGAAACAAAGAGATAGAGATGCATTAATTATAGTGACAAGTGTCACCATATGGTTAGTGGATACTTTTGACTACTATTCATACTTTTACCCTTTTACTAAACTAACTCAAAAATTGACCAAAATTCACTCCAAATTTGCAAGCTCATAGCCAGCCCTCTCCAAGAAAGAAAGAAAGAGAACTCTTCAAGTTTTTGCTTCAATCTTGCTCAAATCTACTAAATCAACCACTTAATCTTGCTTTTGTTCCATAGAAAACCTTAAGTGAGTGATTGTGAGGTGTTTAGTGGAGTTGTTTGGAAGGCTAAGGTGATTAGTTGCTCCCTCTCTTGTGTTGCTAAGGTGAGTAGTGAAGGAACCCCTCTCCTCCATCTAATGATGTTTAATTCATGATTTGTGGTAGTTTAAGATGTAATTTTATGGATTATATCTTGATTTTGGTTGAATTGGTGAAGTTTTATAATTATTGGTGATTTTTCTGTTTTCATATGATTATTATTATGTGGTCATGTATGATGATTGGAAATGATATTTAAGGAAGCTAGAAGGTGGAAAAAGTGGTTAATTGCAGAAATTTCTGTTTTGGAAAGAAATTTAGAAAGTTAGGGTTTCATTGTCTTACATTCTGCCTGGCACTGTAGCTCATAGTTAGAGGCCGAATTGGCCTTGGGTTAAAACATGAAAGTTGTATGGAATGATATTTTAGAGATTCTTACAAAATTTCAGGTCAATCGGAGCTATGTAACTTTGTGAAAAGACTGAAATACCCCTGCTGCCCTGTTTCTACCCGAACTTGGAAATCAGTTCTGGTAATTGGTTAATTTGATAGGGAATGCTTCTGATTTGGTTGTTAATGTCTTCTGATGAATTGTTTCCTTGTATCTTAGCTTTCGGATGGCTTTGGAATCACTTGATTTGGACTTAGGTATCCTGACTTATGATGTTTGAACCAGAATGTGGTTTGTGAACCTGTTTTTGCGGTTCTGGTGTAGTATATTGAAATTTTGACCTGGTTACACTCGGAACTGGACAGAGTAGCCTTCTTCAACATTGTATCCCTATCTCTTAGCTTCGAAACGGTGTATCTTGTACCTCCATCCGATAATCGTAGTGCCAATGGTGCCAAAACCGCAAAATGATGTCAAAAACTATTTTTTTTGGGATAGAGCTTAATTCCATTTCCGGATTTCCCTGGTTTACTCTAGTGCTTATACATTCTTATGGAGCCTTATTTTCTAGTATTGGGAATTGGTTTATGATTTGTAATTGAGTCTTATTGTGCTTATTTGAATATGTTAGGACGTGACGGTGGTGCAAGACGCTCTTAGGCGGAAGTGCATGAAATATCATTTGCTTGATTGGTGAGTGTACCACTCACTTGTTGTTTACAATGTGGCTTTGGTATATGTGAACTTGATGCCTTGAAGGCTTATTTGCTCCGATGAACTTAATTAAGTGAGGGTGTACTGGATCGCCCTCACCCATTTGGTATCTCATATGACTGTCTACTGTTTTACTGTAATGATTGAATGATACATGAAATACTGAATTGGTTCATGAATTTGGTGTCGCTTGGACGAGTATCCAACGACCATTACTGATACGACTGAGCTCAACCCCATTGGTAGTCGATTGGATCGAGCCGGCGAGGGTTTGGTCGTGAAAATTGACGAGCCATGGGGACTGTTATATGGAATCTTGTAGTAGTGAGACTCTTGATTCCGGTATACTCGAGTATTACCAAATTGCTACTGTTTGGAGTTCGGGCCCGGTAGGGGTATGTTGGGTGGAAGGAGTGGAAGTAAAGTGGAGCCTACGGTTGGTTACTCTTAAACATTGACGGAGGGTCAATGATGCTCGATCAAGAATGCAAACGAGGAAAAGGGCTCTTGAGAGCCGCCCGTATCCTTTTATCACCACTATTGATGTGTGCCTTTTCTTACTTTTGATGAATTGGAATGAAAAGCTTTATGCTTATGTGAACTTTGCTACTTGAGTGGTATTATCTCACTAGGTGTAAGCTCACTCTATTCCCTTTTGTTTTCCTTACAAGAAAATAAATACTTTTGGATTGGATTTGATAGTTGGTTGCCGAATTGAGCTAGATGGACATATCTTTTGTATAGCTCTTTGATTGAAACCCTAAATGTACTTTTGGGTCCGTTTCTCTTTTGATTTGGCAAACCGTACATGTATCCACTTTTGAATAACTTTTGTATGCCACTTTGGATTGTATATGCTTAATTTCAACATGTAAATATTTGCTTGATGTTTGGTTGGGTTTTGACGTATCGGTTACTATTCATGGCCGACTCCGGTTTCATTTTTTTATTTTTTTATTTTGACTTGTTTACGAGCGTTTGTATGTTCCGGAACGTATTAGCTCGCTCTAAACTGAACCGTTAGTCCTGGCGAGAGTTGGGCAGGCAGTCAGCTAACCCCTTTGGTTCTCCTTAAGGGAAGGTGGCGCTAAAACTAGACTACGCGAGTGCAATTGCAAAATCCAAAAACTAGACTACGCTAGCCTGTACAAGTCTCACGCCTCGCTCGTACCCCTTGTACGGAAAACAAATGGCATGGAATGAGCTAAAAGTCCAGTGAGGTTCCAAATAGCAATTGACCATTATTTAAAAGTACAATTATTAACGTAGCAAAATAGCGTGCATAACAAGTTCATAAAAGAGAGCGATAACACTTCAAGTAGCAAATCTCAAAATGAATGAGTGTAAAATTCTTTTCTAAAAGAAACAATAACACTACGAATAACAATCAAAGTATAAGGATACAGATGGCTCTCAGGAACCAAATTCCCATTGCTTCACCAGAGCTTGATCAAGTATTAGTTGACATTCCGTCAACTTTCAAGTAAAGTAACCAATCCTGTAGTACTTCGCTTAACCCCAATCAGTCTACCATTCAACCCCCTTACCGGGCCCGAACACCAACTAAACACTGGTGGTAGTACTCGAGCATACCGATTAGTCGAGGAGGTAACACTCCACTCGACAACACTAGATACCCATAGTTCGTCATCTAATCGACCAAGCCCTTGCCGGCTCGACTCAATTAACTAGCCAGGGGGTTTGGGTCCCCAAGAATTCGATGAGATAACATCTCCAATCGAATGAATCAAGATAAAAGTACGGAGACGGGAGTGAGAGGTACCTCCCACTCATATCGAGTGTGGTACATACTGCCGCTCAGCACTTACAAATCAAGCACAAGTACAAATACAAGTACAGGTCAATGCAAATCAAGTCACTTGTACAAGCATGAATGAGATATCAAGTGATTAGTTAAGTTAGGTCAAGTGCGATAAACCAAGCAAATCTTATCCGATCATGTTGGTAAAGAATTTAATCAAGTATCAAGTTCAATCTTGTATTTGGAAGCACTCACCAAAGATTTAGTGCTTCTTCAGATCACGCTCAGGTATTACTCCTAGTTTGGAGTCCAAATCTGCGATAAAACATCGTTTAAGAGCTTTGAAATCAACTAAGGTTCGAAACTTATGCGTTTCGTTTCATGAAAACAAGTAATTGAAACTCATTTGAGAAATATTCGTACAACTCATGCTCACTCTTAAAACTTTGAAATTTGAAGTGATTAAACTTTGAAATCCCCATTTGAGTCGAAGATACGAGGAAAACTTATCTCTATTAGTCGTTACTTTCATTTTTCCAAGAGTACAAGTTTCGACCGAACTCTTGCTTATATACCTCTACAAAAGAGGACTCGAATAACCTAGATAATTCAAGTTCAATTCAACCTCAACTCTTCGCTCGAACCACAAGTACACACGTCTAGTCCTCGAGTGAAAATTTGGGCGGCATGCCCTTTGTATTTAGCTATTTTCCAGCTATTTATAGCTTCGTTGTTTTCCTCAAATCAGCCCCAAAGTCACACACAAGTAATCTTAACACAATAGCCCTTCAAATAGGCTCAATGTCATACAATTACAAGACAAGTCTAGCAATGCGACCGAAAACCAATTTTAAAGGCAAATAGCTAAACAGCAGATTTGACGTCTTATAGTATTTTAGTCACAACTGAAGCTACGCTTATCGGTTTGGGGTACACTTTTTACCGTTTCGAAGCCAAGACAGAGAACTACAAGTCTTATGAAGACATTGACAGCCATTTCGTTCATTTTCAAGGTGAAAAGGTGCAATCTCAGGGAAAACAGAAAACTGTCCGCGAAACAGTGCATTTGGCAGTCAGGGGTAATTTTGTCATTTCACCACCTATAGTGCTCCGATAGAGCTGAAATTTTCAGGCAGCTATATAACTCCATTCCCTACAACTTTCATGTTTTGATCTAGGCCTGATTCGGCCTCTAACATGGACGAATTAAACAGGTCAGAACAGAACAGATTGGTTTCAAATTTCTGGAATTTAAACTTTTAGTCTTGAAGTTTATATCTAACAAGTACTCTATCGTCAAAACCATCAATTACTAGCTCAATAACATCAATTAATAGGTAGATAACCATAATCAAGGCTGAAAATGTAAACCCGAGCTAATCATTCCACCGTATCATGCACAACTCACTAATTAACCGTCATAACCCAGGATTAAGAGTTTCTATCCAAATTTTAGCAAGATTAAGATGAGAAAAAGAAAAGACAGCCATGGTACCTTCAAAAAAGTGCTTGTAGGTGAGAACCACATCCCTTTCTTCCGCAATTTTTACCACACAAAGCTTCCTAAGTACTAAAATGAAAGTTTAATCGGTTTGGATTGGGTGATTTCTCTCAAATGAAGATGATTCAGGGTGACAGTTGGAGTTTGCTCACTTGGTTTTTCCCTCCCTTAAGCTCGGTCAGAAATTACAGAAATGAAGAGGAAAGGAAGTGAATTTGGTGATAAAAATGAAGGAAATTGGTTGGTCAAACAACCCTTGGATTTTGCCACTTGTCACCTCAAGATTACATCTTTAATTTTTTCTTCTTTTTCCTTTCTTTTTGGTCAATAATTTCGGCTCTCTCAAGGATAATTAAGGGCTGATATTTATGAAATAATAACAAGAGAATTAAGGTAACAAAGTGGTGGTCAAGTGGTGTATTCCATCGGTAGAGAACGGTACCCGTCGTTTCCAACCGTTTTTCCTTAACTCGCACGTACTAGGGTTTTAACTTATGATTCACTAACTTATTATTATTACTTCTAATCACACACTTTCTCTTATCCAAAACTCACTCTTAATCACCAAATTGAGTACACACTCCACACCGATTATTCACTCTACCAAAAGACGTAAAAACCCTAATTTACGATAACAAGAAAACGAAAGGAAAAATCCTTGATTCTATGTTTAATTGCAATTATTGAGAGGGTGAATGAGTAGTAAAGCTATTGTAAAATAATGTATTCCAAATAAAACGGGATTTTTAAGAAAATATGTAGGATTTTACAAGTTCTCACAATCACACTACCAAAATGCACAAAGAAAAACACACCACAACCGTAGTATGCACAAAAACCCTAACTTATGCCCTTCCTTTAGAAAAATCATAAATTGAGTTATAAATATTAAAAATTCATACAACTTGGCTTGTTAAAAACTAGATTTCAAATACTAATAATCTTTAGAAGACACCTCAAAGAGATTTAGTTCATAAGTTGGTCCAAATTTAGCCATAAACTACTATAACATTCCTATGTTTACTTGTGCAAGGCAGAATTTTCAGTCAACTTTGCCAATTTCCTGCAATTTATAGACATTGAATCAAACTCTAAATTTTACACCGTAGGAATCTCTATGAGTCTAGTTTCAAACGCACCAAACGGAACACAATTCCGACTTTCCTATACGAAGTTATAGCCAATTTCCAAAGCTGTGCAAAGCCTCATGCAAAAATTTCTAGATTTTCTAACAACTTAAGATTATGAAACTTTTCTTAACAAAATTCACTCCCTTGGCTCAAATTCAACCATTAAAAAAACCAATAATCTAAGGCAAGTAAGTTCAAATAAGAGTTATAAAGACAAGTAAAATTTCGGGGTCTCACGCTCTCTCTCCCCCTTAAAAGAATTTTGTCCTCCAAATTCATACATTTATTCGTAAATAGCTCAGGGTATTTTCTTGCATGTCCTTCTCTAGCTCTGGGGTCTCACCATTAACCAAACTTTTAGCCAAACAATGGAAAACATGAATCGTACCTTGGTAGTCTAAGGCAAACACTCTGGCTGGCACGCTGGGTTTATCCCCTCCTACATTCGGTTGTTTAGGGCTTGATTTGCCGGCTGACTGAGCATCACTAATCAGGGGGCAATTGGCGATCTGATGCTCAGTACTTCCACACCTTAAGCACTTTCGAGCTTTTCTCCAGCAATTGTCCTCGGTATGGTTAGATTTCCTGTGAGAGCCCGAAATTTTCTAAGTTTCTAGGGTTATTTTATTGTTCGCCCGCCTTTTCGACATTTTCTTTATTAGAAAATTTCTCAGATAATTTTATTGAGTAAATATAGTTTTTAGATGATTTTTCTAGTATCAGTTGGTTTTTGAGAAATTAAGAACATATATCGGACGTGGGACCCGCTAGTGCGAAAAGTTCAGAAAAATTCGGCCAACTAGGTTAAGTTTTGGATACTGGATTTAATTTACCGGGTGTTAAGAGATAAGTAGAGGATGCTAATATACTTGGTATAAGAGAGACAAAAGTTAGGCAAGCATTAATGAAGGTGACAAGTGTCACCATAGGATTTGGTCTTAAGTAAGACCACTATTCACCTTTTGTCCAATTGACCAAATAAATCACAAAAATCACCAAAAATTCACCATTTTTCTCTTCATCTTGGCCGTCCCTCTCTCTCAAGAAGAAAGAAAGAAACTCTCCAAGTTCTTGATTCCATCTTGCTCCAAATCATCAAAACAACCACTTAATCTTACTTTTGTTCCATAGAAAACCTTAAGTGAGTGTTTGTGTGGGGTTTGTGTCGCGCCCCACTTTTTGATCGATGATGTGTGGTGTGTATAGTGTGGTGTGAACGTGTGCAAAATGAAAATAAAGGCCATGGGACTTGATAATGCGACGGTTTGGCCATATAAAGTTCAAAAAGGGTTTTTTGTATCAAAAATGGAGTCGCCACTTGGTATAGAGTTAGGGTGTACCAAGTCACCCAAAAATGATTTTTGTTGTTGAATAAAAAAAGTAAATAAACCCTTTTAGACAACTTTTGGGTCTACGTAACCAAAAGAGGGATCGGGGGTCACATTTGACGAAGGGGAAGGCAAGGATAAAAATCCAAGGCACCCCTTCGACCTAGCCAAGGCTAGTTGCGTGACTTAAACCAATTTTTCCTAATTTTTCTACCCAAGGTATGTATCGCGTGTTGGATATGTCTATATGAATGCAAAAACCTAGACCTAAGGGGACATGGGGGAAATTTCTCTTCAAAGGTTGAGTGGTGCCAATCACATTAATTGTGAAGCCCAATAATGATCCTTTGGAGAGGTCACACATAAATCTAAATGACGTACAAATGAGTGGAATGCATGCCATGTGAAAATGTGAGTTTGTGTGAAATGAGAAAAATGATAAAAATAATAGGATGTAAGTGGAGGTGTGCAAATGAAGATAAAAAAGTGTTCGTGTGCAAGTGAAGGGATATAAAGGTGCACGTGTGCAAATAAAAGTGTAAAGTGTGAGTAGTTAAGTGAAAACGTCCAAAAGTAGTGTGAAGTGAGAATGTAGGAAAAGGGTTAGAATATAAAGTAAGTGTATGTGATAGTGAATGAATAGAATGCATGAATCCTATAGGAATGCATCAAGACGGGAACGGGGAGTCCTAACTTTGTGACTTAATCTTCCCTTTGATTAGAAGGCAAAACTAGCGTGCTAAGGCTATCGAGTAGCCATACTCGCTCGTTTCCCTTATCGAAAGGGGACTCTTCAGGCAAATGTACCCTAACTAGCATGAGATGCAAGACCTAAAGTGAGGGGCAAGGGGAATCGAGGAGCATGCCAGATGATAAAACTAAGGAAAAATGCATGATATGTAGTGAACAGGCAAACAATGCATTAATGAAAAAACAAAGGAAAAATCCTATTGGGTCTAGCGTTGAACTAGCCCTTTCTATGAATTCCTACTAGCATTAGACTAGTGGAAACAAAAAAAAAGAAGCCACAACTAGCGGTGGACTAGTGTGGTGACGTACATTCATCCATTCCATTCATCCACACTATGGAAAGCGAGTAGACATGCAAATCACTTATAAACACGTAGCACATAACACATAGCATGCTCGACTAGATGCAAGGCCCTAGCAAAGCAAATTAACACGTAGCAACTAAGCATGCAAGACACATAAAGCAATTAAAGCCCTAACTATTACATTTGCTAGCTAGGCACATGTCTTCAACAGGTCTTCATCGAATACTCCTCCAAGCCCTATCTATTACAAGCCAAGAGGTGTACACATACCCCATAATGAAATACTTAAATAAAAGGCAAAAGTAAATAAAATAAATGCAAAGAATTGAGGAAAGGCAAGGAAAGCAACGTAGACATGCAATTCACATAACACGCAGGAGCACGTAGGGACAAATGAAGTGCAAATATAAGGGATAGAGTGTACCTCCCTTGAAGCGATGCCCTAACGTAGTGAAATTACTAACTTACCCTCCAAAATAATAAAAAGGTCAAGGTACCACTTAAATTATCAAATAAACCAGAGAAAATGGAAATAAACGCCAAATTGAATCACTCGTACTTAACCAATTAAGACAAACAAAGACCCAATTGAAAAGAATTAAAAAGGGACTAAAAACTAAGGGACTAAAAAAACATAAAATAAAATTAAGAATCTAAGGTGAAACATACCAAATCAAACAAGAAAATTCACAAAGAGGTAAATGAGGAACAATTTGCTAGTATCGAGGCAACAAAATGTCAAAAAATCCAAGAAAAATCAACTTGACTACAAATCTAGGAAAAAGAAATTATTAGACCCTTCAAACTCATTCTACAACCCCTTAAGTATCCACCCAAAACAAACCAAGATGTATTAAAGAGGAAATGGCATGTTAGGAGGACAAAATTAATTCAGTTTTCCAAATAATTGGGCCATGGAAGCATTAGATGGAAGCCAAAGGGTTGGAGTGCAATTTTTGGAAGTCATTTTACATGCAAGTTTCATGCAACCACGTAAAGAATGCTTCTGCAAATATTTTTCTTAGGCTTTGAAGCCTTTACACTTTGCATGACAGATTTTCTAAGAAAACAAGACAAAATTCTCAAAACAAAGTCCAACTTCAAGTTCCTACCAAATTCATCATACATGTAAGAGCCAAAATGAAGATGTTTTGTATGCAAATCTGGTACAACAAATTGGAAATCATTCCAGCAACAAAGGACTTTTAACAGCAACGAATGAAGCTTGATGCAATTTTCTTTTCCAGTCACAGCTTATCATGCAAACCAGATTTTTGATTCAACTACATGGCTTTGGTTGGATACTTTCCAATCCCAACATCATAACTCTAACTAAGCAACAAGTTACTTAACCTTAACTCCAAACAAACAAGAACAATAAAGGAGCTAATGCATTACAAAATTCTGGACAAACATTCATATGGAATGGTTCGGCAACCTAAAGTTTATTTTCCAGCAAAACATTCGGCCATTGCTCCAGTAATTCAGGTTTTAAACATGCAAACTCAAACACCTAACCTCCTACTTCCTTTCCCTCAAAACAGATTAAACATGCAACTTAGGGGGAAAGGCTTGATGTGCAATCACAAAAAAAAATAAAAAAAAAACAGAACAGAGAATGCAACTTTTTGTTCTTGCTAAGAAATTTTGTAACTACGAAACTCACGCAGGTTAAAATGCCAAAACATTTCATTAAACCCAACCATTTATTCAGCAAATGCACACATGTTTTCCAGATGTCTGTTTTAGTAATGAAGAAACCAAAAAAAAATGCAGCAAAGACAACACCACGCTTCAGCTAATGTATCAAAATGCAGTGACGGACAAGGAGCAAATGACATTTTTGTGGTCTGCTATCATGCCAAACCAGCACTGCTTCAAATTACAGCCAACAAATGCGATGAAATACCACCAAGCAACCAGCAAAACAAAAGAAAATTCAAGACATTCCATGGACTCAGCAAAATGCAGCAATTTTTACTGAATGCAGCTAAAATGCAGCAAACTGTAGCGAAAGACATCACTTTCGTCTTGCTGCAATTCACCCACGAAGCATGCCCAAACATCCTACCAAGTGTAATGCACCAATGCAGTAAGGAAGCGTGAACTAGCTATTCAAACATGCAAAAATGAAAACCAGAAATTCCAACCCATTTCCCAAACCAAAGAAAACCATGATATACAAGCCAAAAGAAAAGAAAACGAAAACCAAAATGATAGGACAGAAAGGCCGTGCGAAGTCTGGAAAAATCTGAATAGATGTCACTCAAAGTTGGGAACTTTCAACCATTTTCCTTCGACTAAAACCCAACCATACAAGAGCCGACTCATTAAACCAACACTAGACTCATCGTTATTCAAACAAAAGACACCAAACCCAAGCAGAAACCACCAGTCAATTCTGAAGCATAAAAAAGAAAAGAGACGGAACCAGAAAATCAGCAAACAGAATGCAAGTCATAACATAAAGGAAGCAGCTTTTAGCTATAAAAGATGAAAAAGTACCTGGACCACGAGATGGAATGTGGAATGACCAAGGAGAACTCAGATGATCTTCCCCTAAGATTGAACGCTGCAGGTGGCTCCGTCGCCTCCCCTTTAGCGCGGTTTTCCGATGGATTAGAGTGGTGATTTCTCTTCCAAGAACAGCCGCAGGTGGTGGTGAGATTCTCCCGTTCAGCCTTGCTTTCACTCAGCTGTTAATTCCCTTTCTGCTCAAAGACTCTCGCCGCTCATCCTTTTCCTCTCAGATTTCAGCCGCTATCTCTCTATCTCTCTTTCTCGTTTCTTTTCTTTCAGAACCCACGCCGCCAATCTCTTGCTTGCTTTGTTCTTCCTTCAGATTTTTTAGCCATCACTTAATGCCCAGATCCCTTTCTCTCCGCCTTCTCTCGGGTTTTTCTTAGCCGCTAACTCTCTCTCTCTCCAAAACCCTCGCTCAGTTTTTTCTTTTAGCCTGTCGATGCTCTCCCCCAAAAACCTCCTTGCGGCTGTGGTTTATTTCTCCCTTTTATATCCAGCTCTCAACCTCCTAAACCCTCATCTCAACGATGAGGATGAGGGGCTTGTTACCCCTGTGAAATCCAACCCTCCGATCGTCTCTTGTGAATGTCCTTTGCACGCTGCAAAAAATTGCAGCGTGCATGCCGCGATAAAATATTTTTTTTTTTTTTTTCCGCAACTTGATAATTACAGAAATGATAAAATAAAATATAAATAATAATAATAACAAAATTACACAAACCAGGTAATAATAATAATAACAAAACAAAAATAATTTTAAACAAAAAACTAAACAACAAAGGCCATTTTTAATTTTTCAATTTTTTCATTTTTCATCATTTTCTTTTTCTCAAAATAACTTAATAAAAATAACTAAAGTGCCCAAAGATTGAATTTAAAAGAAATAAACATATTTTTGTGAACAAATTTTCCTTTTTTCTTTTTTCTCTTTTTTTCATTTTTCCAATCCAACTAAAGCCTATTTTTTGAATTTTTCTTCTTTTTCCTCTTTTTCTTTAATTTTCTCTTTTCTCCTTTTTTATGATTTTTCATTTTCATTTTTCTTTCAAGAAAGCATTGAATAAAAACAAAATGACTAAAACATATTTTTGATGTTTTCCTTTTCTTTTTTCTAAAAACTCTATGCTAATTTTAAACTTAAAAGCTAAAACTAAAAACTAAAACTAAAAGTAAACAAGAATAAATAGCAAATGAAATAGGTCAACTAAAAGGGCGAAAATGAATAAAACTAAAATATCATAACAATTAATAGTGAAAAACACACAATAACGAACTAAAATGCAAGCAATCTAAAATGAAAATCATGAAATAGATGCTACATAAAATTATTCAAAATTTGGTGTCTACAGTTTGCCCCTCTTTGTCTGAGTTTTGAAAAAACTTGAGACAAAGAAGTAGACACCAAATACTTACCTGTGTTATTGGCTGCAGAATGATCCGAACGGACAGGAATTCTAAAACGGGATTGACCCGAATATGAAATTAAACGGGACTGACCCGAACAGAAATTTAAATTTGGGATAGACCCACGGGATAGACCCGGACAGAAATGTAAAATTAGATGAATTGAAGTGAGATGGAGTGTTGGTGGGATGGAAACACACACATTAGTGAGATAGGCTCGATGCTAATGGCGGTGGGATGAAACGCGCACGTTAGTGAGATAGACTCGATGCTAACGGCGGTAGAATGAAACACGTACGTTAGTGAGATAGACTCGATGCTAACGGCGGTAGAAATGAAACACACGCACGTTAGTGAGATAGATTCGATGCTAACGGCGGTAGAAATGAACAGCATGTTAGTGAGATAGATCGATGCTAACGGCGGTAGAATGAAAAACGCACGTTAGTGAGATAGACTCGATGCTAACGGCGGTAGAATGAACTCGATGCTAACAGCGCACATTAGTGAGATAGACTCGATGCACGCACATTAGTGAGATAGACTCGATGCTAACAGCGGTAGAATGAAAACACGCACATTAGTGAGATAGACTCGATGCTAACGACGGTAGAATGAGAAAACGCACGCGTTAGTGAGATAAACTCGATGCTAACGGTGGTAAAAAAAAACGCACACGTTAGTGAGATAGACTCGATGCTAACGGCGGTTGGAGTAAAAACGCACACGTTAGTGAGATAGACTCAATGCTAACGGCGGTTGAGAAAACGCACGCGTTAGTGAGATAAACTCGATGCTAACGGTGGTTAAAAAAACTAACGGCGGTTGGAGTAAAAACGCACACGTTAGTGAGATAGACTCAATGCTAACGGCGGTTGAGAAAACGCACGCGTTAGTGAGATAAACTCGATGCTAACGGTGGTTAAAGTTAGTGAATTAAAAGTGGTTGTCAAGAAAGGAGGTAGAAGGGTGTGCGGCGGACGTTGAGACTCGCCAACAAGAAATGAAAATTGGATTTTTCAAGAAATAAGAAATTGGATTTGATTTTTGACTTTTGAATTTTTTTCTTTGAATTTTTCTGATTTTTCGAGAGAATCTTTTTTTCAAAATAATTTGCCCCAAGTGTAGGGCCCTTTTCCCTTCTTTCTTCTCTTTCTTCGGCATCGGCCTTCCACATCACCATATGTTCTTTCGTCGATGTCAAATATGAATACCTGCACAGGGGGCTTACATGCACTCAAATTTTCATGAAAAGGGCAGCGTGATTGATTTGAAAAATACATTATTTGATTCTTGGACGAAATCCTCAATTGGACTACACAAATATTTGCCCCTGTGTGGGCTTGCTTTCACAAAATCTTATAAACAAAATTTTGCCCCAGTATGGGCCATTTAATTGCAAAAACTGTTTGGATGACTCTCCAATTATTTGAACAAAGTAAGCAATTGCTTTTCCTAACATATCATGTGAAGAAAATTGAATGTCTTGCTTAAACTCATATAGCACATTTCATGATGAATTTCTCAAAATAATGCCAAATTACGAAAGATTTCTTCCCCACTTTAGCATCAATGCTTTGGGTGATAGGTCACTATTTCTGGTTGGTTCATCTTTCAGGACCAATCAAGTGACTTTATTTTTGAAATGGCTAAGGAAATGGGAGGTCAAAATTTGTCTCATTTTTGTGCCCCAATTGTATGTAATCCATTCAATGTCACATCTTAGTGAAAGCAAAGAGTTTGTCACCCTTATTTCTTGAGAAGACTTAGTCAACATATAAGCTTTTTAGGCTTGTAACGTGTGGACAGAAATGATGGCTAGTCATGTGGGAACAGGCTATAGCCTTAAGATCACAAATGATTGATGGATTTCTTATGAGCACAATACTCACTTTGGATTGTCATGAAGGAATAAGTCAACAATGGACTTTATTAGCTTGTAATTTGGCTTGAGAACGATAGCTAAAGAAATAATTTCCAAAGGACATTGCATCGAAGATCGCATTTTTCAACATTGCCCCCATCTGGACTCCAGATTCTTGGACTTTGTTTGACTTTTTATCATCACCCAACAGGGTCTTTCAGCATCAAATCTTTTTCTTTTTCTTTTTGTTTTGTTTTTTTGCATCTTTCTTTTGCATTCATTTCGCTCTTTTTCCCAAAAATGCCCTCGCGGGGTTTCACATGAAAAGCAGTGTCAACCTCACACCTAATCAATTCAGAATACATCTAAAATTTTCGACATCAGAAATTTTCTTGACAGGACCATTGCAAAGAACAGAAGTCAGGACTTTTGGCTTTTGTAATGGGGTCAGGTGGGGTGCTTAGAAAGGTTAAGGCTTGAAAACGGATTTCAAAAGCGGTTTGAAAAATCTGAGATCGCATTGTTGCGTCAACCCTATTTTAGGGTTAAATCAGAATTTGCCCCAGTTTTTGCTCAATTGAGGCTTTTTCTCTTTCATTTTCTTTCTTTTGATTTTTCGGCCTTCGGCCATTTTTGAACTTTCACAAAATTTGCCCCAGTTTACTTTTGAACTGAGGTTCTCTTTTCTTCCTTTGTTTTTGATCTTGTTGCTTTTCACTTTTCACTTCTTGAAATTTTCTTTTCAACTCAAACTCGCCCCCAGCGTGGGGTTTGCGATTCTCAGGGGTTGCCAAACGAAATAATTTATTCTGATGGCTCAAAAGGGATAACTAGGGATAAAATGTTCGATTGGAAAAGAAGATGGCCTGACTTGTATTCCGTTCCTTACAATAACTCTGAAAGGAAATTTTCGCTAACGCGAAATTTTTGGCATGTACCTGAATTAACTGACTGAGGAAGACCCTTGTCCATCCATATTTGTGAAACGTTGACGATCCACGCAGACACATCTCTTCCCTTTTTTGAATTAGAACCCAAGTGGAATCGATTTTCCTCAATTTGCAGTTCCCTCTTTTTCTATCATTTTTGCTTTTCTCTTTGTTTTCAAAATTTCCCAATCTCCTTCCCCAATGTGGGGTGCGATCATATGTGCACTCGAAAAGAACCACCAATTTTTAGCTCAAATGAGGATGCAAGGGATGATCAGTGTTTAGATTGTAGAAATGACGGCCAAAGTATCATTCTTATACCTCATGACAACCGAAGTAGCGAAATGGTCATTGAAAATCCATTCTTCTTTTGATATTTGAAAATTTTTCAATGATGGGTAGTGATTATTAAGACCCTTATTTGAAACGAAATTATTCTTTTAGAGGCTCAAATGGGAGAGAAAATGACAAAAATCTGTATAGGTAATGAAACGAATGCTTGAAGTATCATTCCAAATTTCCCAAACAAATAAGAACAATGCACATTTTTGCTTTCACTTAGATGTGATTGAACCAGATTGGACACCTTGAACATTTTCAAGCAAAAGTTGCCCCAATTTACAATTTATCAATCAATGTGACTGATTTTATTTTGGAATTAAGTGAAGGAGAAAGGTATCTCATAGGGCCTTTTGAGTGACCGTTCACTCTCTTTCTTTCTGAGCACTCTTATTGTACAGGTTGGAACACCAATCGAGTGCATGAAGATTTTAGAGAGTATACACTTGTGAATCCTCAGATTGAGGTTGGAAAAAATCTCAATTTGGTTTTATTCTCAAAATTCATCATGAACTCTCCAATGAGTGAGAATAAAGAATGAAATGTACATGAATACACAAAACAATAATTATCCAAAAATTTTATTGCTGAAAAAGTTTGAAACAAAATTTCTTGTTCAATTATGATACAAATGAGAATAGTAGGCCTCTAAAGAGCTCCACCCATATATCCTTTTTGTCTCCTTTTCTTTTGACACAAAAAAAAAATATATTAACAAGTCAACTATACAGAATTTTCCTTGAAAGCAATTATGAAATCTCTTAGAAACTCTTAGCCTAGAGCTTTCAGATGGATCTTTCATGTCCCCATTGTTGGATCTGCCCAAGAATACTTTCCAAACTTTGTCGGATCAAAAATTGTTATCCAATATAGGGAAATATCTTAACTATATTGCAACATTTTTATGAATGCAGGGGAGGGGGAAAAACAAAAGAAAAATACCCAGAGTTAGTAATCAAGACTATAAAATCGGTATGCATGCCCTATGGGGGAACCCTTTTTGTGCCAAGGGTAGACCTAGTATGAAAATGCAGTCCTCCAGAGTAGGCACTATACAATACCTGATGAATCCGATCAACCGCTAGAGTGAAAAAATGATTTGGAAAAATTTGGCCAATCGAAGTGAAAAGAGACATTTGTCCTAAAATGAGGAAAAAGTCCGAATGGATTGCTACTTTGAGCGACGCATGGAATAATGTGTAAAAGAGATTGCAATGCCTCAATTAATTTATTCGGTGACCCTTAGACTTAAACCCTAAAAAAGGAAAAAACGGGTCAAATAGATTGGATAGAATTGATGATTTATTTAAAAATGCCCAAATTGCCCTAAAAATAGGTAAACTGGTCAAATGAATTAAATGAAATTTGATTTATTCAAAAATTGATCGAATCACCCTAAAAGGGTAGATTGGTCAAATGAATGAAACTTGATTTATTCAAAATCGATTCGATTGCCCTAAAAATGGGTGAACTGGCCAAATGAATGATTTATTAAAAAATCGGCCGAATGACCCCAAAAAGGGTAAATCGGCCAAATGAATTCAAAATCGACCAGGTGACCCTAAAAAGGGTAAATGGGTCAAATGAATTAATGATTTATTCAAAATCGACCGGATGACCCTAAGAAGGGTAAATTGGTCAAGTGAATTGATGATTTATTCAAAATCGACCGGATGACCCTAAGAAGGGTAAATTGGTCAAGTGAATTGACGATTTATTGAATGAATTGGCAAAATGGATTGGTTGAATTGTCCGGCCATTAGTGATTTCAGAAAATTAGTCTATGAGCCTTCTAAAATCAAGATTTGGCCTCCATATTTATCATCTCAACCATGAGGAATCATTTGTGAATTTTCTTCAAATTAATGTCCTTTACGCAAAGGATTTTTACCAATTTTGATAAAAATGGCCAAAAGTGATTATTAGATGCTCATATTCCAAGGATCACTTTATGAAAATGATCGGATCTTTACCTTACCTTGTGCACTACCCCTTCGGATGGTACGAGAAAGGTAAACGTGCAAGTCTCATTTGGATTATATATCCGAGACATGGGGTGGTTCATTCCTAACACGGGATCCCCTAAATGGCATTCCCTTTCTAGGGTTTATGCATGATGCCATTTTATTAAAGCGATATAAACATGTGACAAACATGGCCTAAAGGATATAAATAATGCAACGGGGGGAAAAGGTCTAAAATGAAATGTACTTATTGAAAAGTAAGTGCAAAGACTGAAATTTAAACATGTGAGCTATCTAGTGGGTAAGTCACTAAAAGAGTGCCAAAGAGGCCTCTTATTGCTAAGGCACATGAATGCAATCCAAGAAAACAAGGAAATGGTTAGTGCAATTGATAGTACACATAACACATTGGGAGCAATTAAGAAAAAGAAATACAATAAAACAGGTAAAAGGGGTGGAACCCCTTCCCTCGTGCCTAATGTGCTTAAAATAGGGTGAGGCTGACTTTCACCTAGGAAAATGCTAACATGGATGCATGAGGCTGGGGTTCACTAATGCCTAGACTCGATAAAGCTTCGGCTCCCAAGCCTTCAGACCTAAAGGCAAAGGGTCATCACTCCCAAGGCCTTTGATCGGTGGCTCGAGTGATCCCTTAGGTAGCGCTATGGGCGCAGAGCACACCAGCCGCCTACCCAAGGCAATCGATCCTAATCCTACAAGGCGGTGTGGGAAACGCCCAGGAAAAACAAAATAAAATGGGATAAAAGCAAGTAAACGTGCACGTATGAAGTGCTCCCCTATTTTGAGGGAAGGGGTTGAGAACCAACGTGAGGCTCTAAAGGTGACACGCCCCCTCCCAAATGCAATGCAAGCGCGAGATAAACAAGTAAACAACATCCAATCAACCAATCACACATACGTGAGTGAGGGAATAGTTGGATACGCGCGCGAGGCAAATGGCCCTAAAAATGGAAAATGCAAGCCTAATATCCAAATGCAATGCATAAAAAGGGTAGAAAAAGGAAACGAATGGCTAAGTCAAATGCTTGGACCCACTTAGGAAGTCCCCAGTGGAGTCGCCAACTGTCGCGCCCCACTTTTTGAATGCGAATGTGTTGGTGTGTGTGTGGTGTGAGATGTGAGTGGTGTAATGGAATGTGAACGTGTGTAAATGAAAAGTAAAAGGCCATGGGACTTGATAATGCGACGGTTTGGCCATATAAAGTTCAAAAAGGGTTTTTTGTATCAAAAATGGAGTCGCCACTTGGTATAGGGTTAGGGTGTACCAAGTCACCCAAAAAATGATTTTTGTTTTTGAATAAAAAAAGTAAATAAACCCTTTTAAAGAACTTTTGGGTCTACGTAACCAAAAAGAGGGATCGGGGGTCACATTTGACGAAGGGGAAGGCAAGGATAAAAATCCAAGGCACCCCTTCGACCTAGCCAAGGCTAGTTGCGTGACTTAAACCAATTTTTCCTAATTTTTCTACCCAAGGTATGTATCGCGTGTTGGATATGTCTATATGAATGCAAAAACCTAGACCTAAGGGGACATGGGGGAAATTTCTCTTCAAAGGTTGAGTGGTGCCAATCACATTAATTGTGAAGCCCAATAATGATCCTTTGGAGAGGTCACACATAAATCTAAATGACGTACAAATGAGTGGAATGCATGCCATGTGAAAATGTGAGTTTGTGTGAAATGAGAAAAATGATAAAAATAATAGGATGTAAGTGGAGGTGTGCAAATGAAGATAAAAAAGTGTTCGTGTGCAAGTGAAGGGATATAAAGGTGCACGTGTGCAAATAAAAGTGTAAAGTGTGAGTAGTTAAGTGAAAACGTCCAAAAGTAGTGTGAAGTGAGAATGTAGGAAAAGGGTTAGAATATAAAGTAAGTGTATGTGATAGTGAATGAATAGAATGCATGAATCCTATAGGAATGCATCAAGACGGGAACGGGGAGTCCTAACTTTGTGACTTAATCTTCCCTTTGATTAGAAGGCAAAACTAGCGTGCTAAGGCTATCGAGTAGCCATACTCGCTCGTTTCCCTTATCGAAAGGGGACTCTTTAGGCAAATGTACCCTAACTAGCATGAGATGCAAGACCTAAAGTGAGGGGCAAGGGGAATCGAGGAGCATGCCAGATGATAAAACTAAGGAAAAATGCATGATATGTAGTGAACAGGCAAACAATGCATTAATGAAAAAACAAAGGAAAAATCCTATTGGGTCTAGCGTTGAACTAGCCCTTTCTATGAATTCCTACTAGCATTAGACTAGTGGAAACAAAAAAAAAGAAGCCACAACTAGCGGTGGACTAGTGTGGTGACGTACATTCATCCATTCCATTCATCCACACTATGGAAAGCGAGTAGACATGCAAATCACTTATAAACACGTAGCACATAACACATAGCATGCTCGACTAGATGCAAGGCCCTAGCAAAGCAAATTAACACGTAGCAACTAAGCATGCAAGACACATAAAGCAATTAAAGCCCTAACTATTACATTTGCTAGCTAGGCACATGTCTTCAACAGGTCTTCATCGAATACTCCTCCAAGCCCTATCTATTACAAGCCAAGAGGTGTACACATACCCCATAATGAAATACTTAAATAAAAGGCAAAAGTAAATAAAATAAATGCAAAGAATTGAGGAAAGGCAAGGAAAGCAACGTAGACATGCAATTCACATAACACGCAGGAGCACGTAGGGACAAATGAAGTGCAAATATAAGGGATAGAGTGTACCTCCCTTGAAGCGATGCCCTAACGTAGTGAAATTACTAACTTACCCTCCAAAATAATAAAAAGGTCAAGGTACCACTTAAATTATCAAATAAACCAGAGAAAATGGAAATAAACGCCAAATTGAATCACTCGTACTTAACCAATTAAGACAAACAAAGACCCAATTGAAAAGAATTAAAAAGGGACTAAAAACTAAGGGACTAAAAAAACATAAAATAAAATTAAGAATCTAAGGTGAAACATACCAAATCAAACAAGAAAATTCACAAAGAGGTAAATGAGGAACAATTTGCTAGTATCGAGGCAACAAAATGTCAAAAAATCCAAGAAAAATCAACTTGACTACAAATCTAGGAAAAAGAAATTATTAGACCCTTCAAACTCATTCTACAACCCCTTAAGTATCCACCCAAAACAAATCAAGATGTATTAAAGAGGAAATGGCATGTTAGGAGGACAAAATTAATTCAGTTTTCCAAATAATTGGGCCATGGAAGCATTAGATGGAAGCCAAAGGGTTGGAGTGCAATTTTTGAAAGTCATTTTACATGCAAGTTTCATGCAACCACGTAAAGAATGCTTCTGCAAATATTTTTCTTAGGCTTTGAAGCCTTTACACTTTGCATGACAGATTTTCTAAGAAAACAAGACAAAATTCTCAAAACAAAGTCCAACTTCAAGTTCCTACCAAATTCATCATACATGTAAGAGCCAAAATGAAGATGTTGTAGACACCAAATTTTTGGTGTTTTATTATTTATTCATTTACTATTCATTTTTTGTTTGTCCTATTTTTATTTGTCACAATTAGTTTTATTCACTTTTAGTTTTAGTTATTTTAGCCATTTTAGCATGGAATTAAGAGAAAATCATGAAAAAAGAAAAATAGAGTTTTTGTTATATTTTGGCTTTATTTATCTATTTTAGTCATCTCTACTTCATTTATCTTTTATTTGGTTCATTTAGGAAGAAAAAGAATTTCTTGGAAAAAAGAGGAGGAAAATTGGATTTTACACTTTGTTGTTTCTAGTTTATTTGTTTTATCCAAGGTTAATTAAATTATTTTTGCTATTTATTTTTTGTTATTATCGATATTGTTTTGATTAATTTTTTTTAAAAAAAAAAAAAAAAAAAAAAGGGGTCACGCATGCCAAAAGCTGCGTGTTGCCGCAGTTTGCAAGAAGAAATTGCAGGGAGGACCTCGGGCAGCCGTTAGCTGCAAATATGGAAGAGATGTTCAAGGCTTTAGGGTTAGCTGACCTCCTATAAAAAAAAAAAAAGAGAGAAGGGACGGCCGCAAGGAGGGGGTTTTTTCGGTGAGCAAGAGAGGATAGAGTGAAAAAGCGAAAGCAAAACTAAAAAAGTGAGAGCTGGGGAGTTGACGGCCGAAAAATCTGAAAACAAAGGGAAAAGAGTGAAGGCTTCGAACGGAGAAAAAAGAAAAGAATACAGAGCAAGGAAAAACAGGGGAGGTGGGAAAAAGCTTCTGGCCAAAATGAAAACAGGGGGGCTTCGTCTAAGCTAAGGCAGCCGCAAGAGAGAAACGGGGGAGGTTCTCCGTCGGAGGGAATCAACAAAAACAAAAAGCTAGAAAGAAAGAAAAGAAAAACAGAGGGGGTTTGGGAAGTGGCGAGTGAGAAAAACAGAGATGGGAAAGACGATGACCGTTCATTCCCCAACCCTGATTCATCCACCCTTTGACGTTGACGCCGACACCGAAGATGGGGAAAATTCTGTTGGGGGAGCCGCCACTCAATCTAAGCTTCCATCAAACTCCAGGCCTGCCAAGTTGAGTCAGCAAAGAAAACAGAGAGCTAGACGGAAAGGGAAAAGCAGAAAGGGCCGGCGAAGGAGTTGAAATCGAAGGCCGGGCAGGAGAAGATACTGGCAGAGAGGACAACGAGTTGAAGCTGGAAAAACACAAGGAAGCCATAAGTGAAGGAACCACCGCCTCTCATGGCCGTCGCCCCTCGCTGCTTCGACCATCGTTGCCGGTAGCATCTCCCAAGCAGGAATCCTGTAAGTTTTCTATTTAAATTTCAGTTCTTCTGAAGCCTCTAAGCATGGTTGCCGTGACTATACTTGTCGCAATTCCCTTTTTCTGATGGCTCACAATTTTCTGGTCGTACATGCTTTGTGGTTTGATTAGAAATGCAATTTGTGTTTGATAAATTTTGAGGACAGCCGCGACCTCACCTGAGTAGGAAATCGATAGAATTTTGATGCCTACGTGCTATTTGGAGAAATGCCTGCTAGAAAGCTTTGAATTAACGCAGCAATAATTAATGCCTTCATCTCTGTTCTGTTTGTTATCCGCCCCATGGTAGGAATTTGGTTTCCGTTTGGAATTGGGAATGGTCGAGTTTCTTTGTATGGATTCGTGCTCGATGTTTTGTTTTGGAAAAGGTCAGAGTTGAAAATCTTGTTGTTTTGTCTGTGAAAGAAAGCTGAAATGGAAACTGACATTTAGATTGTGTGGAAAGGATGATTATTTGTCCAAATTGCCAGAATTTTGCTGCTTTCGTTCTTGTTTTCGCATCCTTTCGATGGGTCTTTGTAGCTTGCAATTTTGGTTAAATTTCAATGATTAGAGCTGTAAAGTTTTTTCATTAGTTTGAATGTTTGGCCGTTGTTTGCGCCCGGCATGAATTGTATAAGAAGCATTGTTGCAGAAAATGTTTCTGATTGCATGCTCTTCCTTTATTTTTGATTCTTTGATTAACCTTCAAGGGTTTGTATCTTGCTTGTTATGCCGAGTTGTGGAGCTTAAGGGAATGGGTTAATGAATTTGATGATTTGGTTTGAGATGGCCTAAGTTGCTTCGATTGTATATGCTGCAAAAATCATAGAAGGCAGTGATAAAGAAGAGCTTCTGCGAAGGAAAGCCTTCTGCGCAGAGCATGCATGAACAAATCTGGAAATTGCAATTTAACCCCTCAAAATTTGTTCATTTCACGGTGGCCCAAAATATAAAGGGAAAATCGAATTGATTTGACCCCTTTTAGTTTTAAACCCTTTTCTCTATTTTCAGTGAGTTGTGGGTAGACTAATTGTGAGATTTTATGGTATCATACGGTTCTACTGATTCTTTTAATTACGCTGCTATGTTGGGTCTAATAAAATTACATGAGAAATGGATTAGGATTAATTTCATTGGAGTTTGATGGTGAGTTTGTCCATTTTTGATTGGGTTTTGGTTGTTTGTTTTCTGGGTTTGTAGCTTGGGTTTGGAGATAAAGGCCCACTAATTTGTGAATAGGTTTCTTTGTAAGAAAGGATAGTGGGTTGGCCCATTCCCACTTGTTCTGGATTTCCATTGGGCTGGGAAGCTTTTGGTCCAAACAAATAAGGGAAATGGCCCAATAGTTTGGTCCATTAGGAGACCAGAAAATGATTTTGCAAATCAGTCCCTGAATTTCTCTTTAACTGTGCTGTGGCCCTGGATATTTTCAACTTCTTTCAATTGGGTCCTTAAATTAATTGCAAATAGGTCCCTGAACTTTATTTTTCTTTAATTTTGGCCCCAAAGTTTTGTCAATCTTTGTAATCAGGTCCTCTCTTCTCTTGACTTCTTAAATGTGGGTTGTTGACATGATTTAATTGATTCAAATTCATGCTTATTTTTATCCTTTGTGATTATTTGCCAAATAAATTGGTACCTTGACCTTTTTATTGTTTTGAAGCTAATATCTCATTACTCGATTTCCATTGCAAGGGAGGTAACTTCTATATTCTTGAGTTTATTTTTCCTACGTGCTCCTACGTGTTATGTGAATATGCATGTCTACTTTGCTTTCCTTGTCTTTCCTCAATTCTTTCATTTATTTTATTTACTTTTACTTTTTATTTAAAGTTATTCATTATGGGGTATGTGTACACCTCTTGGCTTGTAATAGATAGGGCTCGAAGAGCATCTGGTCCATTTCCCTTTCCCCTTTATGCTTTTATGGGGTATGTGTACACCTCTTGGCTTGTAATAGATAGGGCTCGGAGAGCATCTGGTCCACTTCCCCTTCCCCCTGCTTGCTTGTTTTTGTTGCTACATGTTTAATTGCTTTATTAGGCTCTTGCATCTAGTCGAGCATGCTAAATGCTATGTGCTATGTGTTTACGAGTATTTTGGCATGTCTACTTGCTTTCATAGCCATGAATGAATGGAATGGATGAATGTACGTTTCCGCTAGTCCAACGCTAGTCGGAATTCATAGAATGGGCTAGTCCAACGCTAGACCCAATAGGATTTTCCCTTTGTTTTTCATTAATGCATTATTTGCCTGTTCACTACATATCATGCATTTTTCCTTAGTTTATCATTTTGCATGTTCCTCAAACCCCTTCCCCTTCACTTTAGGTTTTGCATCCCATACTAGCTATAGGGTTCATTTTGCTTGAGTGTCCCCTTCTGATAAGGGAAACGAGCGAGTGTGGCTACCCGATAGCCTTAGCACGCTAGTTTTGCCTTCTAATCAAAGGGTAAATCAAAGTCGAAAAGTTAGGAGTCAACCCCCGTACCCGACTTGTTGCATTCCTCTAGGATCATACTTTCATTTTTTATCACCTACATACTCTTTTAATCACATTTTTTCACATTTCTCAAACCATACCTTTTTACTACATGTTACCTATCACTTGCTTATTTTCACTTCACAAATGAAATTCCACTTTACCTTCTATTTCTATTATTCTATTTTCATACACTTGCACACGAAAATACTTGAACTTTATACCATTCACACGAGCACCTTTATACAATTTCACACAAGCACTTGCACTTACACTTCTTTCATACACCTTCACACTTGCGCACTCGAATCTCATTTGCATTAATCGACCTCTATGAGGTTTTCCTTTGTTGGCCGCCACAATTCATGTGGTTTGGGACCACAAGCCTCATAAGAGACATCGTAGAATTTAGGATTGCATTTTCCTTTCCGTTTTGCATTCATATAGTCATATCCAACGTGCGAACATACATTGGGTAGAAAACTAGGAAAGGTAAGGTTAAGTCGCGCAACTAGCCTTGGCTAGGTCAAAGGGGTGCCTTGGATTCTATCCTTGCCTTCCCCTTTGTCAAACGTGACCCCCGAACCTTTTTCTTTGGCTTACGTGGACTAGGAGTCGTTTTAAAAAGGGTTTACTACTTTGTCTTTTAAAAACACTTTTTGGGTGACTTGGTACACCCCAAATCTATACCAAGTGGCGACTCCGTTTTCATATTTAAAAAACCCTTTTTAAAATTTCATTTGGCCAAATCGTCGCTTTCCAAAGTCCCATGGCCTTTTTACTTTTCATTTTGCACACGTTCACACCACACTTCACACATCACATCACTCACATCCACACACAACTCCAATTCATTCGAAAAGTGGGGCGCGACAGATGTTTTGTATGCAAATCTGGTACAACAAATTGGAAATCATTCCAGCAACAAAGGACTTTTAACAGCAACGAATGAAGCTTGATGCAATTTTCTTTTCCAGTCACAGCTTATCATGCAAACCAGATTTTTGATTCAACTACATGGCTTTGGTTGGATACTTTCCAATCCCAACATCATAACTCTAACTAAGCAACAAGTTACTTAACCTTAACTCCAAACAAACAAGAACAATAAAGGAGCTAATGCATTACAAAATTCTGGACAAACATTCATATGGAATGGTTCGGCAACCTAAAGTTTATTTTCCAGCAAAACATTCGGCCATTGCTCCAGTAATTCAGGTTTTAAACATGCAAACTCAAACACCTAACCTCCTACTTCCTTTCCCTCAAAACAGATTAAACATGCAACTTAGGGGGAAAGGCTTGATGTGCAATCACAAAAAAAAATAAAAAAAAAACAGAACAGAGAATGCAACTTTTTGTTCTTGCTAAGAAATTTTGTAACTACGAAACTCACGCAGGTTAAAATGCCAAAACATTTCATTAAACCCAACCATTTATTCAGCAAATGCACACATGTTTTCCAGATGTCTGTTTTAGTAATGAAGAAACCAAAAAAAAATGCAGCAAAGACAACACCACGCTTCAGCTAATGTATCAAAATGCAGTGACGGACAAGGAGCAAATGACATTTTTGTGGTCTGCTATCATGCCAAACCAGCACTGCTTCAAATTACAGCCAACAAATGCGATGAAATACCACCAAGCAACCAGCAAAACAAAAGAAAATTCAAGACATTCCATGGACTCAGCAAAATGCAGCAATTTTTACTGAATGCAGCTAAAATGCAGCAAACTGTAGCGAAAGACATCACTTTCGTCTTGCTGCAATTCACCCACGAAGCATGCCCAAACATCCTACCAAGTGTAATGCACCAATGCAGTAAGGAAGCGTGAACTAGCTATTCAAACATGCAAAAATGAAAACCAGAAATTCCAACCCATTTCCCAAACCAAAGAAAACCATGATATACAAGCCAAAAGAAAAGAAAACGAAAACCAAAATGATAGGACAGAAAGGCCGTGCGAAGTCTGGAAAAATCTGAATAGATGTCACTCAAAGTTGGGAACTTTCAACCATTTTCCTTCGACTAAAACCCAACCATACAAGAGCCGACTCATTAAACCAACACTAGACTCATCGTTATTCAAACAAAAGACACCAAACCCAAGCAGAAACCACCAGTCAATTCTGAAGCATAAAAAAGAAAAGAGACGGAACCAGAAAATCAGCAAACAGAATGCAAGTCATAACATAAAGGAAGCAGCTTTTAGCTATAAAAGATGAAAAAGTACCTGGACCACGAGATGGAATGTGGAATGACCAAGGAGAACTCAGATGATCTTCCCCTAAGATTGAACGCTGCAGGTGGCTCCGTCGCCTCCCCTTTAGCGCGGTTTTCCGATGGATTTGAGTGGTGATTTCTCTTCCAAGAACAGCCGCAGGAGGTGGTGAGATTCTCCCGTTCAGCCTTGCTTTCACTCAGCTGTTAATTCCCTTTCTGCTCAAAGACTCTCGCTGTGACGACCCCACCTCCCCCTAAGGCGAACCAGAGGGTTCGGCGGGCCGCCTGCCCGACCAACTGTGACGACCCCACCTCCCCCTAAGGCGAACCAGAGGGTTCGGCGGGCCGCCTGCCCAGCTCTCGCCGGGACTCAGTCGTTCACTAAAGTCCTCAAATAAATTACAATATACATCTCAAATATACATCACATGGTCCAATAATTACATGTCACAAAAGGAGCGGAAACAATTCTCAACTATACATAAAATGATTCCAAATCAAAACTGTACAAAACATAGGCCATCCAATCACGTGCACAAGTACTACAAGTCCTTCCTTCGCCTTGAGCCCTGTGGAGGGGAATAAATAGTTTTTGGGGTGAGCTAAAAGCTCAGCGAGTAACCAGAAAATCATTAATCAAATCGGTTTCACAATAGTTCATTTCAATGATGTCATATAGCAATGATGTCATAAATTAAATGATAAATCCGGAAATGATGTCATAAATTAAATGATAAATCCGGAAACAACTACATCATTTGCAAAACAGTAAATATGGATTATCAATAATTCAAGAAACATTTACAATGGAAAGCGATAGTAACATTCATGAAAGGATACATTCATTCTCCTGACATTTCCTCGCTCATTTGGTCATGCATTTCATTTCATTCACCCCGTCCCTGGCTTTTGGCCAGGCTCCACCAACCTACATAGGTAATACTCGAGTATACCAAACGTTCACCCAAGTTCCTAATCGCCTGACCGAGTCCGCTTCTGGCTCAAGACGACCGGTAACAAGGGGCAATGGCCAGTTTAGCCCAAAAGGGCTTACATTCATGCGCAAGTAACATTTCAATCGAACATTTCACATTTATCGAGGTCGAGTGCGATAAAGTACACACTCGCCTCGAAAACTCGTTTTGGAAATCATTATAAGCGCTTAACACGTTATCAACTCAAAATACAAGTCATGAAGTCAAGAAATATAGCAAACAAGGCACACTCACATGCCAGCACGCATGATATGTAAGAATACATTTCAAAAGTAACTTTGGAAACAGTTCAAAAGTAAATAATGTACGAAACGGTTCATAAATAACTTTAGAAGTAGTTTGAGGTCACTCACCTCCACGGCTCACAATCCTCGTCCAATATAGCCAATTCCATCATTCAAGTCCAAGCCTTTCACATGAAACTTAAGGTAACCAACGCTATTAAAAATCGGACAGCATTTCCCCATAAATTCATCCTTTCCATCCTACAATCAAACCCAATCACAAAAACCAGAAAACAGTTTTGACGTCCTTTTGCGGTAATGGCACCAAAGGTATTACGAGTATCGGATGGAGGTCCAAGACCCACCGTTCCGAAGCTAAGAACCAGGGCTACAACAATGTAGAAGGTCACTCAGTCCAAATCCTAGCACAACTAGGTCAAAAATGCAGAAAACCAACCCAGAACCGTAATTGCAGGTTCCCAAATCACATAATGCTGTAATTCGTCCAACTCAGTCTACACAGGTCCAAATGCATTGATTCCAAAGTCATATTATAGCTAAGACATCAAGCTACATTTCATAAGAAGACCTCAACACCCAAATCCAAACCAATTCCAGTCAAAACAGACGATTACAAGCGCAGTTCGTACATCCTGAAACCCAGAACAGCAACAGTAAAAACGGCATAACTCACTCTATACTACTCCAAATGCCCTCAAATTTTGCAGGCACTGCAACCTCATCAATACCTACAACTTTCATGTTTTGAGAAAAGTCCAATTCGGCCTCTATCTATGACCTAAAATTTCGGACAGAATGTTCAACCAAGAACCCTAATTTTCCAGAAATTCTTCCAAACCCAAAATTGGTTGCAATTGTCCACTTTTCCACCTTCTAGCTTCATTACATAACATTTCCAATCATCATACAAGTCCACAACATCATGATCACATTAAACCAGAAAATTCACCAATAAATTGTAAACTTCACCATTTCATCCAAAAACAAGAAATAATCCATGAAATTGCATCTTATAACACCACTAATCATGAATTGAACATCATTAGAGGAAGGAGAGGTGTTCATCCACCACTCACCTTAGCAAAACAAGAGGGAGAGCTACTTGTCACCTTAGCTTCTCAAACAACTCCACCAAACAACTCACAAACACTAAGTGAAGAGGTTTTATGGAGAAATTTGAAGTTTTAACGGTTGGATCAAGAGATTGAGCAAGAAAATGGAAGGCAAAAGTTGAGGGATTTTATTTCTTTTCTCCTTATGTTGCTCGGCCAAGAAGAACCAGAAAATGAAGAAGATTAAGCTAGTTTATAAGGTAAGAAGGTAGGAAAAATAAGGATTAATTTCCACCACAAGTTTGGCTAACACTTGGTCTAATTTCAACCACACAATTTTTCTCTTTCCTTGTTTTTTCTTTGCCTTAAATTTCGGCCAATAGGATGGCCAAGAGGGGGAAGATATTTTGCTCCATTAATGATAAACTTATATGGCAAGAAAGTGGAATCAAGTGGTGCATTTAACCGGTAGTGCGTGGGTCCCACGTTCAAAATACGCTTTTAATTTCTCAAAAACTAACCGATACTAGAAAAATTATTTTAAAACTATTTTTGCTCATAAACTTTATCTGGGGAATTTTTCTAATCAAGAAAATGTAGAAAAGGCGGGCGTGAAAAAAAAATAAACCCTAGAAAATTAGAAAATTTTCGGGTTCTCACACTTATACTTTTCGGGGCGTCACAATCTCTCCCTCCTTAAAAGAATGTCGTCCTCGACATTCCCTCTTGTACCAATCAAGTCAAGACATCCCGCAAGAATCACTAATACTTCAGACCAAACCCACAGTCCTGGGCATCCTTAAACTTCAAGCCTTAGGATACAACAGAGATTGAGCCTAAGCTCTGATACACAACTGTGACGACCCCACCTCCCCCTCAAGGCGAACCAGAGGGTTCGGTGGGCCGCCTGCACCGACCAACTGTGACGACACACCTCCCCCTAAGCGCGATACCATGAGGGTTCGGCGGGCCGCCCTGCCCAGACTCTCGCCTGGGACTCAGTCGTTACTAAAGTCCTCAAATAAATTACCCAATATACATCTCTAATTATACATCACATGTCCAATAATTACATGTCACAAAAGGAGCGGAACCAATTCTCAACTATACATAAATGTTCCAAATCCAAAACTGTACAAATACATAGGCCATCCAATCACGTGCACAGAGTACTAGCAAGTCCTTCCCTTCGCCTTGAGCCCTGTGGGAGGGAATAAATAGTTTTTGGGGTGAGCTAAAAGCTCACGAGTAACCAGAAATCATTAATCAATCGGTTTCACAATAGTTCATTTCAATATGTCATATAGCAATGATGTCATAAATTAAATGATAAATCCGGAAACAACTACCATCATTGCAAAACAGTTAAATATGGACTTATCAATAATTCAAGAACATTTACAATGGAAACGATAGTACATTCATGAAAGGGATTACATTCATTCTCCTGACATGTCCCCTCGCCCATTTGGTCATTGCCTTTTCATTTCATTCACCCCGTCCCTTGGCTTTTGGCCAGCTCCACCAAACCACATATAATACTCGGAGTTATACCAAACGTTCACCCAGAGTTCCTAATCGCACTGACCGTGGTCCCTTCTGGCTCAAGACGACCGGAACAAGGGCAGTGGCCGTTTAGGCCCCAAAAGGGCATTACATTACATGCGCAAGTACATTTCAATTCGAACGATTTCACATTTATCGAGGTCCGAGTGCGATAAAGTACCACACTCCCTCGAAAACTCGTTTTGGAATATCATTTTATAAGCGCTTAACACGTTATCAACTCCAAAAATTACAAAGTCCATGAAGTCAAGAAATATAGCAAACAAGCACACTCAACATGCCAGCACGACATGATATTGCAAGAAAACATTTCAAAAGTAACTTTGGAAACAGTTCAAAAAGTAAATTAATGTTACGAAACGGGGTTTCATAAATAAACTTTAGAAGTAGTTTGAGGTCACTCACCTCCACGGCTCACAATCCTCGTCCAATATAGCCAATTCCATCATTCAAGTCCAAGCCTTTCACATGAAACTTAAGGTAACCAACGCTATTAAAAATCGGACAGCATTTCCCCATAAATTCATCCTTTCCATCCTACAATCAAACCCAATCACAAAAACCAGAAAACAGTTTTGACGTCCTTTTGCGGTAATGGCACCAAAGGTATTACGAGTATCGGATGGAGGTCCAAGACCCACCGTTCCGAAGCTAAGAACCAGGGCTACAACAATGTAGAAGGTCACTCAGTCCAAATCCTAGCACAACTAGGTCAAAAATGCAGAAAACCAACCCAGAACCGTAATTGCAGGTTCCCAAATCACATAATGCTGTAATTCGTCCAACTCAGTCTACACAGGTCCAAATGCATTGATTCCAAAGTCATATTATAGCTAAGACATCAAGCTACATTTCATAAGAAGACCTCAACACCCAAATCCAAACCAATTCCAGTCAAAACAGACGATTACAAGCGCAGTTCGCACATCCTGAAACCCAGAACAGCAACAGTAAAAACGGCATAACTCACTCTATACTACTCCAAATGCCCTGAAATTTTGCAGGCACTTCAAACTCATCAATACATACAACTTTCATGTTTTGAGCAAAGTCCAATTCGGCCTCTATCTATGACCTAAAATTTCGGACAGAATGTTCAACCAAGACCCCTAATTTTCCAGAAATTCTTCCAAACCCAAAATTGGTTGCAATTGTCCACTTTTCCACCTTCTAGCTTCATTACATAACATTTCCAATCATCATACAAGTCCACAACATCATGATCACATTAAACCAGAAAATTCACCAATAAATTGTAAACTTCACCATTTCATCCAAAAACAAGAAATAATCCATGAAATTGCATCTTATAACACCACTAATCATGAATTGAACATCATTAGAGGAAGGAGAGGTGTTCATCCACCACTCACCTTAGCAAAACAAGAGGGAGAGCTACTTGTCACCTTAGCTTCTCAAACAACTCCACCAAACAACTCACAAACACTAAGTGAAGAGGTTTTATGGAGAAATTTGAAGTTTTAACGGTTGGATCAAGAGATTGAGCAAGAAAATGGAAGGCAAAAGTTGAGGGATTTTCTTTCTTTTCTCCTTATGTTGCCCGGCCAAGAAGAACCAGAAAATGAAGAAGATTAAGCTAGTTTATAAGGTAAGAAGGTAGGAAAAATAAGGATTAATTTCCACCACAAGTTTGGCTAACACTTGGTCTAATTTCAACCACACAATTTTTCTCTTTCCTTGTTTTTTCTTTGCCTTAAATTTCGGCCAATAGGATGGCCAAGAGGGGGAAGATATTTTGCTCCATTAATGATAAACTTGTATGGCAAGAAAGTGGAATCAAGTGGTGCATTTAACCGGTAGTGCGTGGGTCCCACGTTCAAAATACGCTTTTAATTTCTCAAAAACTAACCGATACTAGAAAAATTATTTTAAAACTATTTTTGCTCATAAACTTTATCTGGGGAATTTTTCTAATCAAGAAAATGTAGAAAAGGCGGGCGTTTAAAAAAATAAACCCTAGAAAAGTAGAAAATTTCTGGGTTCTCACACTTATACTTTTCGGGGCGTCACAATCTCCCCTCCTTAAAAGAATGTCGTCCTCGACATTCCCTCTTGTACCAATCAAGTCAAGACATCCCGCAAGAATCACTAATACTTCAGACCAAACCCACAGTCCGGCATCCTAAACTTCAAGCCTAGGATACACTACAGAGATCTGAAGCCTAAGCTCTGATACCAACTGTGACGACCCCACCTCCCCCTAAGGCGAACCAGAGGGTTCGGTGGGCCGCCTGCCCGACCAACTGTGACGACCCCACCTCCCCCTAAGGCGAACCAGAGGGTTCGGCGGGCCGCCTGCCCAGCTCTCGCCGGGACTCAGTCGTTCACTAAAGTCCTCAAATAAATTACAATATACATCTCAAATATACATCACATGGTCCAATAATTACATGTCACAAAAGGAGCGGAAACAATTCTCAACTATACATAAAATGATTCCAAATCAAAACTGTACAAAACATAGGCCATCCAATCACGTGCACAAGTACTACAAGTCCTTCCTTCGCCTTGAGCCCTGTGGAGGGGAATAAATAGTTTTTGGGGTGAGCTAAAAGCTCAGCGAGTAACCAGAAAATCATTAATCATTCGGTTTCACAATAGTTCATTTTCATATGATGTCATATAGCCAATGATGCTCATTAAATTAAAGATTAAATCCGGAAACAACTAACATCATTTGCAAAACAGTAAAATATGGATTCATCAAATAATTCAAGAACATTTACCAATGGAAAGCGATAGTAACATTCATGAAGGAACTTCATTTCTCCTGACATTTCCTCTCGCTCATTTGGTCATGCATATTTTCTTTCATTCACCCGTCCCCTGGCTTTATTGGCCAGGCTCCACCAAACCTTACATACGGTAATACGTCGGTATTACCAAAACGTCTCACCAGTTCCTAATCGCCTTGACCAGGAGTCCGCTTCTGGCTCAAGTACGACCCGGGGTAACAAGGGGCAATGGCCAGTTTAGCCCAAAAGGGCTTACATTCGATGCCGCTAAGTAACATTTTCATCGATACATTTCACATTTTCGAGGTCGAGTGCGATAAAGAAAACTACACACTCGCCTCGAAAACTACGTTTGGAAATCATTATATAGCGTAACACGTTCATCCAACTCAAATAACAAGTCATGAAGTCAAGAAATATAGCAACAAAGGCACACTCAACATGCCAGCACGCATGATATGCAAGAAAACCATTTCAAAATAACTTTGGAAAACAGTTTCAAAGTAAATAATGTACGAAACGGTTATAAAACTTTAGAATATTTTGAGTCATCACCTCACGGCTCACAATCTCGTCCAATTATAGCCAATTCCATCATTCAAGTCCAAGCCTTTCACATGAAAACTTAAGGGTACAACCAACGCTATTAAAAATCGGAAAGCATTCCCCATAAATTCACTCCTTGTCCATCCTACATCAAAACCAAATTCACAAAAAAACCAGAAAACACGTCTATGACGTCCTTTTTCGGGTAATGGCACCAAAGGTATTACGAGTATCGGCGATGGAGGTCCAAGACCCACCGTTTCGAAGCTAAGACCAGGGCCTACAACAAGTTCTAGAGGTAACTCAGTCCAAATCCTAGCACAAACTAGGTCAATAAAATGCAGAAAACCAACCAGAACCGTAATTGCAGGTTCCCAAATCAAATTCATAATCTGCTTAATTTCGTCCAACTCAGTCTCACACAGGTCCAAATGCATTGATTCCAAATCATATTATAGCTAAGACATGAAGCTACATTTCATAAGAAGACCTCAACACCCAAATCCAAACCAATTCCAGTCAAAACAGACGATTACAAGCGCAGTTCGCACATCCTGAAACCCAGAACAGCAACAGTAAAAACGGCATAACTCACTCTATACTACTCCAAATGCCCTGAAAAATTTTCAGGCACTTCAACCTCATCAATACCTACAACTTTCATGTTTTGAGCAAAGTCCAATTCGGCCTCTATCTATGACCTAAAATTTCGGACAGAATGTTCAACCAAGACCCCTAATTTTCCAGAAATTCTTCCAAACCCAAAATTGGTTGCAATTGTCCACTTTTCCACCTTCTAGCTTCATTACATAACATTTCCAATCATCATACAAGTCCACAACATCATGATCACATTAAACCAGAAAATTCACCAATAAATTGTAAACTTCACCATTTCATCCAAAAACAAGAAATAATCCATGAAATTGCATCTTATAACACCACTAATCATGAATTGAACATCATTAGAGGAAGGAGAGGTGTTCATCCACCACTCACCTTAGCAAAACAAGAGGGAGAGCTACTTGTCACCTTAGCTTCTCAAACAACTCCACCAAACAACTCACAAACACTAAGTGAAGAGGTTTTATGGAGAAATTTGAAGTTTTAACGGTTGGATCAAGAGATTGAGCAAGAAAATGGAAGGCAAAAGTTGAGGGATTTTCTTTCTTTTCTCTTATGTTGCTCGGCCAAGAAGAACCAGAAAATGAAGAAGATTAAGCTAGTTTATAAGGTAAGAAGGTAGGAAAAATAAGGATTAATTTCCACCACAAGTTTGGCTAACACTTGGTCTAATTTCAACCACACAATTTTTCTCTTTCCTTGTTTTTTCTTTGCCTTAAATTTCGGCCAATAGGATGGCCAAGAGGGGGAAGATATTTTGCTCCATTAATGATAAACTTATATGGCAAGAAAGTGGAATCAAGTGGTGCATTTAACCGGTAGTGCGTGGGTCCCACGTTCAAAATACGCTTTTAATTTCTCAAAAACTAACCGATACTAGAAAAATTATTTTAAAACTATTTTTGCTCATAAACTTTATCTGGGGAATTTTTCTAATCAAGAAAATGTAGAAAAGGCGGGCGTTTAAAAAAATAAACCCTAGAAAAGTAGAAAATTTCTGGGTTCTCACACTTATACTTTTCGGGGCGTCACAATCTCCCCTCCTTAAAAGAATGTCGTCCTCGACATTCCCTCTTGTACCAATCAAGTCAAGACATCCCGCAAGAATCACTAATACTTCAGACCAAACCCACAGTCCGGCATCCTAAACTTCAAGCCTAGGATACACTACAGAGATCTGAAGCCTAAGCTCTGATACCAACTGTGACGACCCCACCTCCCCCTAAGGCGAACCAGAGGGTTCGGTGGGCCGCCTGCCCGACCAACTGTGACGACCCCACCTCCCCCTAAGGCGAACCAGAGGGTTCGGCGGGCCGCCTGCCCAGCTCTCGCCGGGACTCAGTCGTTCACTAAAGTCCTCAAATAAATTACAATATACATCTCAAATATACATCACATGGTCCAATAATTACATGTCACAAAAGGAGCGGAAACAATTCTCAACTATACATAAAATGATTCCAAATAAAAACTGTACAAAACATAGGCCATCCAATCACGTGCACAAGTACTACAAGTCCTTCCTTCGCCTTGAGCCCTGTGGAGGGGAATAAATAGTTTTTGGGGTGAGCTAAAAGCTCAGCGAGTAACCAGAAAATCATTAATCAAATCGGTTTCACAATAGTTCATTTCAATGATGTCATATAGCAATGATGTCATAAATTAAATGATAAATCCGGAAACAACTACATCATTTGCAAAACAGTAAATATGGATTATCAATAATTCAAGAAACATTTACAATGGAAAGCGATAGTAACATTCATGAAAGGATACATTCATTCTCCTGACATTTCCTCGCTCATTTGGTCATGCATTTCATTTCATTCACCCCGTCCCTGGCTTTTGGCCAGGCTCCACCAACCTACATAGGTAATACTCGAGTATACCAAACGTTCACCCAAGTTCCTAATCGCCTGACCGAGTCCGCTTCTGGCTCAAGACGACCGGTAACAAGGGGCAATGGCCAGTTTAGCCCAAAAGGGCTTACATTCATGCGCAAGTAACATTTCAATCGAACATTTCACATTTATCGAGGTCGAGTGCGATAAAGTACACACTCGCCTCGAAAACTCGTTTTGGAAATCATTATAAGCGCTTAACACGTTATCAACTCAAAATACAAGTCATGAAGTCAAGAAATATAGCAAACAAGGCACACTCACATGCCAGCACGCATGATATGCAAGAAAACATTTCAAAAGTAACTTTGGAAACAGTTCAAAAGTAAATAATGTACGAAACGGTTCATAAATAACTTTAGAAGTAGTTTGAGGTCACTCACCTCCACGGCTCACAATCCTCGTCCAATATAGCCAATTCCATCATTCAAGTCCAAGCCTTTCACATGAAACTTAAGGTAACCAACGCTATTAAAAATCGGACAGCATTTCCCCATAAATTCATCCTTTCCATCCTACAATCAAACCCAATCACAAAAACCAGAAAACAGTTTTGACGTCCTTTTACGGTAATGGCACCAAAGGTATTACGAGTATCGGATGGAGGTCCAAGACCCACCGTTTCGAAGCTAAGAACCAGGGCTACAACAATGTAGAAGGTCACTCAGTCCAAATCCTAGCACAACTAGGTCAAAAATGCAGAAAACCAACCCAGAACCGTAATTGCAGGTTCCCAAATCACATAATGCTGTAATTCGTCCAACTCAGTCTACACAGGTCCAAATGCATTGATTCCAAAGTCATATTATAGCTAAGACATCAAGCTACATTTCATAAGAAGACCTCAACACCCAAATCCAAACCAATTCCAGTCAAAACAGACGATTACAAGCGCAGTTCGCACATCCTGAAACCCAGAACAGCAACAGTAAAAACGGCATAACTCACTCTATACTACTCCAAATGCCCTGAAATTTTGCAGGCACTTCAACCTCATCAATACCTACAACTTTCATGTTTTGAGAAAAGTCCAATTCGGCCTCTATCTATGACCTAAAAGTTCGGACAGAATGTTCAACCAAGAACCCTAATTTTCCAGAAATTCTTCCAAACCCAAAATTGGTTGCAATTGTCCACTTTTCCACCTTCTAGCTTCATTACATAACATTTTCAATCATCATACAAGTCCACAACATCATGATCACATTAAACCAGAAAATTCACCAATAAATTGTAAACTTCACCATTTCATCCAAAAACAAGAAATAATCCATGAAATTGCATCTTATAACACCACTAATCATGAATTGAACATCATTAGAGGAAGGAGAGGTGTTCATCCACCACTCACCTTAGCAAAACAAGAGGGAGAGCTACTTGTCACCTTAGTTTCTCAAACAACTCCACCAAACAACTCACAAACACTAAGTGAAGAGGTTTTATGGAGAAATTTGAAGTTTTAACGGTTGGATCAAGAGATTGAGCAAGAAAATGGAAGGCAAAAGTTGAGGGATTTTCTTTCTTTTCTCCTTATGTTGCTCGGCCAAGAAGAACCAGAAAATGAAGAAGATTAAGCTAGTTTATAAGGTAAGAAGGTAGGAAAAATAAGGATTAATTTCCACCACAAGTTTGGCTAACACTTGGTCTAATTTCAACCACACAATTTTTCTCTTTCCTTGTTTTTTCTTTGCCTTAAATTTCGGCCAATAGGATGGCCAAGAGGGGGAAGATATTTTGCTCCATTAATGATAAACTTATATGGCAAGAAAGTGGAATCAAGTGGTGCATTTAACCGGTAGTGCGTGGGTCCCACGTTCAAAATACGCTTTTAATTTCTCAAAAACTAACCGATACTAGAAAAATTATTTTAAAACTATTTTTGCTCATAAACTTTATCTGGGGAATTTTTCTAATCAAGAAAATGTAGAAAAGGCGGGCGTTTAAAAAAATAAACCCTAGAAAAGTAGAAAATTTCTGGGTTCTCACACTTATACTTTTCGGGGCGTCACAATCTCCCCTCCTTAAAAGAATGTCGTCCTCGACATTCCCTCTTGTACCAATCAAGTCAAGACATCCCGCAAGAATCACTAATACTTCAGACCAAACCCACAGTCCGGCATCCTAAACTTCAAGCCTAGGATACACTACAGAGATCTGAAGCCTAAGCTCTGATACCAACTGTGACGACCCCACCTCCCCCTAAGGCGAACCAGAGGGTTCGGTGGGCCGCCTGCCCGACCAACTGTGACGACCCCACCTCCCCCTAAGGCGAACCAGAGGGTTCGGCGGGCCGCCTGCCCAGCTCTCGCCGGGACTCAGTCGTTCACTAAAGTCCTCAAATAAATTACAATATACATCTCAAATATACATCACATGGTCCAATAATTACATGTCACAAGTCTCCAATAATTACATGTCACAAAAGCAGCGGAAACAATTCTCAACTATACATAAAATGATTCCAAATCAAAACTGTACAAAACATAGGCCATCCAATCACGTGCACAAGTACTATAAGTCCTTCCTTCGCCTTGAGCCCTGTGGAGGGGAATAAAATATTTTTGGGGTGAGCTAAAAGCTCAGCGAGTAACCAGAAAATCATTAATCAAATCGGTTTTCACAAATAGTTCATTTTCAAATGATGTCATATAGCAATGATGTCATAGAATTAAATGATAAATCGGAAACAACTACATCATTTGCAAAACAGTAAATATGGATTATCAATAATTCAAGAACATTACAATGGAAAAGCGATAGTAACATTCATGAAAGGATACATTCATTCTCCTTGACATTTCTCGCTCATTTGGTCAGTGCATTTCATTTCATTTCATTCACCCCGTCCCTGGCTTTTGGCCAGGCTCCACCAACCTACATAGGTAATACTCGAGTATACCAAACGTTCACCCAAGTTCCTAATCGCCTGACCGAGTCCGCTTCTCGCTCAAGACGACCGGTAACAAGGGGCAATGGCCAGTTCAGCCCAAAAGGGCTTACATTCATGCGCAAGTAACATTTCAATCGAACATTTCACATTTATCGAGGTCGAGTGCGATAAAGTACACACTCGCCTCGAAAACTCGTTTTGGAAATCATTATAAGCGCTTAACACGTTATCAACTCAAAATACAAGTCATGAAGTCAAGAAATATAGCAAACAAGGCACACTCACATGCCAGCACGCATGATATGCAAGAAAACATTTCAAAAGTAACTATGGAAACAGTTCAAAAGTAAATAATGTACGAAACGGTTCATAAATAACTTTAGAAGTAGTTTGAGGTCACTCACCTCCACGGCTCACAATCCTCGTCCAATATAGCCAATTCCATCATTCAAGTCCAAGCCTTTCACATGAAACTTAAGGTAACCAACGCTATTAAAAATCGGACAGCATTTCCCCATAAAGTCATCCTTTCCATCCTACAATCAAACCCAATCACAAAGCAATTAACCACAATTGCTCAAAACCAGAAAACAGTTTTGACGTCCTTTTGCGGTAATGGCTCCAAAGGTATTACGAGTATCGGATGGAGGTCCAAGACCCACCGTTTCGAAGCTAAGAACCAGGGCTACAACAATGTAGAAGGTTACTCAGTCCAAATCCTAGCACAACTAGGTCAAAAATGCAGAAAACCAACCCAAAACCGTAATTGCAGGTTCCCAAATCACATAATGCTGTAATTCGTCCAACTCAGTCTACACAGGTCCAAATGCATTGATTCCAAGGGCATATTATAACTAAGACATGAAGCTACATTTCATAAGAAGACCTCAACACCCAAATCCAAACCAATTCCAGTCAAAACAGACGATTACAAGCGCAGTTCGCACATCCTGAAACCCAGAACAGCAACAGTAAAAACGGCATAACTCACTCTATACTACTCCAAATGCCCTGAAATTTTGCAGGCACTTCAAACTCATCAATACATACAACTTTCATGTTTTGAGCAAAGTCCAATTCGGCCTCTATCTATGACCTAAAATTTCGGACAGAATGTTCAACCAAGACCCCTAATTTTCCAGAAATTCTTCCAAACCAAAAATTGGTTGCAATTGTCCACTTTTCCACATTCTAGCTTCATTACATAACATTTCCAATCATCATACAAGTCCACAACATCATGATCACATTAAACCAGAAAATTCACCAATAAATTGTAAACTTCACCATTTCATCCAAAAACAAGAAATAATCCATGAAATTGCATCTTATAACACCACTAATCATGAATTGAACATCATTAGAGGAAGGAGAGGTGTTCATCCACCACTCACCTTAGCAAAACAAGAGGGAGAGCTACTTGTCACCTTAGTTTCTCAAACAACTCCACCAAACAACTCACAAACACTAAGTGAAGAGGTTTTTTGGAGAAATTTGAAGTTTTAACGGTTGGATCAAGAGATTGAGCAAGAAAATGGAAGGCAAAAGTTGAGGGATTTTCTTTCTTTTCTCCTTATGTTGCTCGGCCAAGAAGAACCAGAAAATGAAGAAGATTAAGCTAGTTTATAAGGTAAGAAGGTAGGAAAAATAAGAATTAATTTCCACCACAAGTTTGGCTAACACTTGGTCTAATTTCAACCACACAATTTTTCTCTTTCCTTGTTTTTTCTTTGCCTTAAATTTCGGCCAATAGGATGGCCAAGAGGGGGAAGATATTTTGCTCCATTAATGATAAACTTGTATGGCAAGAAAGTGGAATCAAGTGGTGCATTTAACCGGTAGTGCGTGGGTCCCACGTTCAAAATACGCTTTTAATTTCTCAAAAACTAACCGATACTAGAAAAATTATTTTAAAACTATCTTTGCTCATAAACTTTATCTGGGAATTTTTCTAATCAAGAAAATGTAGAAAAGGAGGGCGATTTAAAAAAA